>NC_057806.1:625923934-625930578 GCF_018294505.1 Triticum aestivum | reverse complement strand
CTCTGAAATCACCCGGAACACTTCCGGTATCCGAATATAGTTGTCCAATATATCAATCTTTATGTCTCGACCATTTTGAGACTCCTCGTCATGTCCGTGGTCACATCTGGGACTCCGAACTACCTTCGTTACATCAAATCACATAAACTCATAATACCGATCATCATAGAACTTTAAGCGTGCGGACCCTACGGGTTTGAGAACTATGTAGACATGACCGAGACATGTCTCCGGTCAATAACCAATAGCGGAACCTGGATGCTCATATTGGTTCCTACATATTCTACGAAGATCTTTATCGGTCAAACCGCATAACAACGTACGTTGTTCCCTTTGTCATTGGTATGTTACTTGCCCGAGATTCGATCGTCGGTATCTCTATACCTAGCTCAATCTCGTTACCAGCAAGTCTCTTTACTCATTCCGTAAGGCATCATCCCGCAACTAACTCATTAGTTGCAATGCTTGCAAGGCTTATAGTGATGTGTATTACCGAGAGGGCCCAGAGATACCTCTCCGACAATCGGAGCGACAAATCCTAATCTCGAAATACGCCAACCCAACATGTACCTTTGAAGACACCTATAGAGCACATTTATAATCACCCAGTTACGTTGTGACATTTGGTAGCACACAAAGTGTTCCTCCGGTAATTGGGAGTTGCATAATCTCATAGTCATAGGAACATGTATAAGTCATGAAGAAAGCAATAGCAGTAAACTAAAACGATCAAGTGCTAAGCTAACGGAATGGATCAAGTTAATCGCATCATTCTCGTAATGATATGATCCCGTTTATCAAATGACAACTCATGTCTATGGTTAGGAAACATAACCATCTTTGATCAACGAACTAGTCAAGTAGAGGCATACTAGTGACACTTTGTTTGTCTATGTATTCACACATGTATTATGTTTCCGGTTAATACAATTCTAGCATGAATAATAAACATTTATCATGAAATAAGGAAATAAATAATAGCTTTATTATTGCCTCTAGGGCATATTTCCTTCAATGAGAGCTTCACGTGAGTCGTCGGCCGGCCACGCAGAGGTCTTTGCGTGAAGAAAAATTATACTCGGTCGCCTCCAAACAGAATAAATAGGGACGGAGTAAAAATTATACTCCCTTACGGCGGATTGGGGATCGGCTAGGTGCCGGTTAGAGGAGTAAAATCACATTTTTTTTTCCTTCTCTAACCGGTTATAAGGGATCGTTTAGAAATGCCCTTATAGCCATAAATGATTAGGTTAAGAGTTGTGTTTGCAAATCAAAAATAAAACTTTGTTTGCCGTAATCTGTCAATTTTCATGGGTTTTAGTTGAAATTCCAATTGTTTGATGTCATGAACAATCTATTTAAATTGATAACAAAACGTGCTAAAAATAGAATGCCACGCATGAACTCTAACCAACGGTGACTCCTCCATGGAGCGTCGTATATTAATTGTTGCACATTCATGATGATGTCGATGACTTTCGTCGTCTCTCATTGGCGCGATCACGAGCTTCCCTACTGGCTGCACCCAACATGTGCTTTGTAGCCACGTCCCCACCCCGAGCTCGTCCACGCCGGAACCGAGAACTGGCGCCCCTCTCCGTGCTTACCCAGAATGCACTCATCCACCCTCATCCCCACCTCAACCTCGACCTCGCCCTCGGACCTGAGCACTGTCGCCCTCCTCGAGCTCCACCGTTGGCTACTGCCCTGCCGGATGCCCGGCTCTAGGAGAAGTAGCGGACGTTGCAAGAGTGACGGTGGCTCGATGGCAGGAGGATGGTTGCGGCCTGCGGGATTGGCCCTGCCCTTGTGCACGAGAGAAGGAGGAGTAAGGATACGATTGGGGCTACGGCTAGAGCGATAGTTTTTACTAACGCGGTTGGGTAATTCTGATCGTTTGGCCAGCCTGATCGAGCGGCCTAGCTCCTAAATCGCCGGTACACTAGCCATCCACTCGCTTCCAAGTGGGTCATAAATGCCCAAAACAGCCTCAACGATAAGGAGACTCTAGTAATTTAAAAGATTAAGAGCTGAAAATGCACTAGCCCATAGTCGTGTTACACGTGGATCGGGCCAGGTACATTGTGTAAGGCTTGATTAGCATGCGGTTGTTCTATAGGGTTGATTCTATGTGTGTGGGGATAGGGTGATATTTTTCTTCGAATGTTCACACAAAAAATGCTTTGAGCCTTTTCAGTGGTTTTTTTTGTGGTCGTGTCATTTCTATAGCATTAAAACTACACTATAAAAATTTATTCCCACAGCTTTAAAAATGGTCATACAATTAAAAATCGTTATTTAAAAATTGTTCAAACGTTTAAAAATATGTTCATGACATTTAAAAATATACAAGAAAATACGAAAAAATGTTCACATTAAATTTGTAAAAAAGGCTTGTGCCATTCAAAAACATTTACGAAATTTAGAAAATATTCACTCTTTTAAAAGTATATTCGTGACATTTTAAACAAATGTTCATGGAATGTAAAAATAATGTTCACCCATTTTTTTTAAAAAAAAATCATAACATATAAAAATAGCTGTGCCATTTACAAAAAAGTTCATAAAAACTTTAGAAATGTTTGCACATTTGACAAAAATGTACATGAAGATTTTGAAAAATGTTCAAAATGTGTTTAAAATGTTCACTGTGCATTAAAAACATCATGTATTTGGATAAATGCTCAACGTGTATCTGGAAAATGTTTAGCTCATATACAAAAAATGTTCAGCATGTATTTATAAAGAAGTTGACAAATGTATTTGAGTAATGGGAAAAGATGAAAGAAAACTCATGAAAACACACACACAAATACCTAGAACATTCCCAAAACCAGTATGTGCCGGTGCATAGAAGATTCCCAAAAGTGCACTTCTAGATCAGCCCGCTAAGGCAAACAATGTAAGCGAGGCTTCCTTCTGTCTTGCAATAAGCCAGACATAACACTAGCGGCTCATCCTCCTTGACTATGCAAAAACTTTACTCTCATCGGCTTGACGTCTAGTCGGTGAGACCATGTACCTCGTTGTGGGGAGCCACCTCTGCTTTATACGATATATTGCTATGCAAGTTTTCATCAATTTCTGCTGGGGGCTTGATTTTTTTTTCTTTGAAAAGGAGGAATACCTCCGGCCTCTGCATCAATCGATGCATGCAACCATATTATTAAGTAAAAACATAAAGGAGGCTGGGGGCCTGATTACTTGAAACTGAATAGAGATGTTGTAGCCACTAATAGTGTGCAGAGTTTTTCCATGTTGCCTCGTCCATAGTTCTCTGCATCAAGCTTTGGCATCTCTGGGAAAAGGAGCATTGTTTTTCCCTTGTTGTAAAACTTGTATTTGAAGTTGATTTGGAGTGTCTATATATCGGTTGTAATTGTGCTTTTCGAGCATATGCTTATTTACCAGAAATTTTAGAATACAAAAGCTTCAATAATTCCAGTTGATTTCTGCCCACATACATTATGTTCAATATCAGCTCTCGAATTCCCGACCGAGCACTCGTGCCCCTCTCCGAGCTTACCAAAATGCACTCCTCCACCATCGTCCCCATCTTGACCTGACGGATTCTCGGGTGCCTTCTACAGATCATGCTGGAGCCTCATTAAGCACGACATCATGGCTGTTTTTCATCATTTCTACAACTTAGCTGGGGGTGATTTTGCGGCCCTAAACTCTGCCATGATTGTGCTGCTGCCGAAGAAGGACAGGGCAACTAGTATGGCTGACTACAGGCCCATCAGTTTTATTCACTCCATCGCCAAACTAATCGCCAAGGTTTTATCCATGAGGCTGGCCCCGATCATCAGCACACTGATTTCGCCTGCCCAAACTGCCTTCCAGCGTTCTAAGTGCATACATGACAGTTTCCTATATGTTCAAAACGCTGTCAGAGCTCTTCATCGCCGCAAGACACCCGCCCTGCTTCTGAAATTAGATATAGCCAAGGCATTTGACAGCATTTCTTGGGAATACATCTTTGAACTCCTTCAGAAAATGGGCTTCCCTGCTAGATGGCGAGACTGGATCGCGCTTCTGCTCTCTACATCCTCGTCGTCTTGCCTACTGAATGGGTCTCCGGGCGCCTCCATCATGCATCGTCGTGGGCTGCGGCAGGGGGATCTGCTCTCGCCGCTGCTCTTCATTCTCTGCATCGACCACCTGCACCGTCTACTAGAGGCGGCAACCTTAGCGGGCCAGCTATCTCCTCTGCCTGGTATGGTCGTGCGTATGCGTACAAGCTTGTATGCCGACGACGCCGTGATCTTCATCAACCCCACAAGGACGGAGGTAGATGCTCTGCTCAGCATCCTGCATCTTTTCGGCGAGGCCATGGGCCTGCACGTCAACCTGGCCAAATCCTCGGATGTGCTGATTAGCTGCGGCGCCCTCGACCTTGGTTCCATCTTGCAAAACTTTGGCGGTATCATGGCGTCACTACCAATCACGTACCTGGGCCTCCCAATCACTACCAGTAGGATTCGTCTAGTCCACCTGCAGTTCATCCTAGATAGGATTCGTGCGCGCCTCGCTGGTTGGAAGGGCAGACTAATGCATATCGCCGGCCGTAGGGTGCTCGTCCGCTGCGTCCTCTCCGCCATGCCGACGTTCGCCCTCACGGTACTGAGAGCGCCAAAGAAGTTTTTCAAGGAGGTAGATAAAGGCAGACGACGTTTTCTCTGGGCACAAGACGAAGAAGCAACCGGAGGAAAGTGTAAAGTAGCATGGAGCGCGGTCACCACGCCAGAATCCCACAGGGGCCTCGGCATACATGACTTGGACAAATTCGCGCGCGCCCTCCGTTTGCGCTGGCTCTGGCTCTCCTGGACCCATCCAGAGCGGCCATGGGTCGGCACGGGCACGCCATGCAACCAGCCGAACCAAGCTTTCTTCGCTGCCAACACGGTGGTCACCATCGGGGAAGGCAGGACGGCGTCCTTCTGGTCAAGCCCATGGCTTGACGGCAGGCCACTTCGGCTGGATTACCCCACCCTCTTCGCCCGCTCCATCCGCAAGAACAGGTCCGTCCGGGACGCGTTGCTCAACGGGCGATGGATCCTTGATCTCCGCCACGGGGAAACCAGTAGCATTGCACCCTCTGTACTCCAGCTAGCAAGGGCGATTCGGAGAGCGGGCGACATCATAAACAACGACCTTAGTGACACAATCCGCTGGACTGCTACCACCTCCGGGAGCTACTCCGCTCGCTCCGCCTACGCGGCTCAGTTCCAGGCGCCAATGGCACCCTTCCCCTCCAAAAACGTCTAGCGTATCTGGGCACCTGGGAAGCTCAAGATGTTCCTGTGGATGCTCCACCTTGACAAGCTATGGTGCAACGATCGCCTGCAGCGGCGCGGCTGGGAGAACAGTTACTTCTGCCAACTCTGTCTGCGAAGCTTGGAGTCCTCCTCCCACCTTTTCTGGGAATGCCCGATTGCTATCCAGGCCTGGACAACGGCGGCGTCATGGCGGGGCTGTCACTCCCTGGCACAAGATACCTGGAGCTCCGGAGCGACGACGACGGAAAGAGTGAGACTGATCACGGACGCGGCAAGCCCAGCAGACAGGAAGGGCACCAGATCAATTCTTGCGCTCATTGCCTGGCACATATGGCTTGAGCGTAATGCATGCACCTTCCGCGGCAAGATGCCGTGCTCTAGCACCATTATCGAAGCGTGCCGTCGCCACATGGAGCAATGGAGGATCGCCGGAGCAGCCTGCATAGAGCACCCCTTCGGGGATGTGCCGTGAGAGATATCCCGATACTATCGGTGCCAGCATAGCTGCTGGGCTGGCCACTTGTACCTTTTCTTTTTCACCCCATCGATCACTTGATCAAACTTGTTTCCCGCCTTCTCTTTGCTAATGAAATCAATGCCAGCCAGGGCTGGATCTTTCAAAAAAAATTGTTCACGTGGTTGAAAATATCTTCATGACATTTAAAAAAATTATACAAGAAAATAATAAATAATTTGTGAAAAAGGTTTGTAGCATTCAAAAAATGTTTACAAATTTAAGAAAAAGTTCAATCTTTTAAAATTATATTTCCAGAAATGTTGATGGAATGTAAAAACAATGTTCATCCATTTTTAAAAAAAATCATAACATATAAAAATATTTGTGCCATTTAAAAAAGTTCATAAAAACTTTAGAAATGTTTGCAAGTTCCAAAAAAACGTACATGAAAATTTTGAGAAATGTTCAGCATGTGTTTAAAAATGTTCACTGTGCATTAAAAAATGGTCAGTGCGTATTTGAAAAATATTCAACATGTATTTGGATAAATTTTCTGAAAAATGTTTAATCTGTGTGCGAAAAATGATCAACGTGTATTTATAAAAAGTCAACAAATGCATTTGTATAATGGAAAAATGAAGTGGAAAAGGGCGAAAGAAAACAGATGAAAACACACACACACACACACACACACACACAATGCCCTGAACACCCAAAACCAGTTTATGCCAGTCCGTAGAAACTTCCCCAACCACACTTTTGGATCGGCCCGCTAAGGCAAAGAATGTAATTGAGGTTTCCTTCTGTCTCGTAATAAGCCAGACATAATGCTGGTGGCTCCTAGTCGATGAGACCATGTACCTCGTCGTGGGGAGCCACCTCCGCTCTACACGGTATATTGCTAT
>NC_057806.1:625636803-625923552 GCF_018294505.1 Triticum aestivum | reverse complement strand
AATGTAGATGTTGTGAGGAGTTTTTCCAATTTTACATTTTGTTGCCTGAAGGAAATATGCCCTGGAGGCAATAATAAAGTTGTTATTTTATATTTCCTTGTATCATGATAAATGTTTATTATCCATGCTAGAATTGTATTAACCGGAAACTTGATACATGTATGGATACATAGACAAAACACAGTGTCCCTAGTAAGCCTCTACTAGACTAGCTCGTTAATCAAAGATGGTTAAGTTTTCTAGTCAAGGACATGTGTTGTCATTTGATGAACGGGATCACATCATTAGAGAATGATGTGATGGACAAGACCCATCTGTTAGCTTAGCACTATGATCTTTTAGTTTATTGCTATTGCTTTCTTCATGACTTATACATGTTCCTATGACTATGAGATTATGCAACTCCCGAATACCGGAGGAACACTTAGTGTGCTATCAAACGTTACAACGTAATTGGGTGATTATAAAGATGCTCTACAGGTGTCTCCGATGATGTTTGTTGAGTTGGCATAGATCGAGATTAGGATTTGTCACTCCGTGTTTCGGAGAGGTATCTCTAGGCCCTCTCGGTAATGCTCATCACTATAAGCCTTGCAAGCAATGTGACAAATGAGTTAGTTGTGGGATGATGCATTACGGAACGAGTAAAGACACTTGCTGGTAATGAGATTGAACTAGTTATGACAATATCGACGATCGAATCTCGGGCAGGTAACATACCGATGACAAAGGGAACAACGTATGTTGTTATGCGATTTGACCGATAAAGATCTTCGTAGAATATGTAGGAGCCAATAAGATCATCCAGGTTCTGCTATTGGTTATTGATCGGAGATGTGTCTTGGTCATGTCTACATAGTTCTCGAACCCGTAGGGTCCGCACGCTTAACGTTCGATGACGATTTGTATTATGAGTTTTGTGTTTTGATGAAATGAAGTTTGTTCGGAGTCCTGGATGAGATCATGGACATAAAGAGGAGTCTCGAAATGGTCAAGAGGTAAAGATTCATATATTGGAAGGTTGCATTCGGACATCGGAATGGTTCCGAGTGGTTCGGGCATTTTTCCGGAGTACCGGGAGGTTACCGGAACCCCCGGAAGAAGTTATGGGCCTTATGGGCCATAAGAGGGTAGCACACCAGCCCACAAGGACCTGGTGCGCCCCCCCCCCGGGTAGGAGTCCGGTTAGGACTAGGAGAAGCCCCCCCTTTCCTTCTCCTTCTCCTTCTCCTTCTCCCTTCCCCCTTTCCTACTCCGTGTGGCAGGTGGAATCCTACTAGGACTAGGGAGTCCTAGTAGGACTCCACACCTTGGCGCGCCCCCTTAGGGCCGGCTGCCTCTCCCTCTCCCTCTTTTATATATGGAGGCAAGGGGCACCCCAAAGACACACAAGTTGATCTTTTAGCCGTGTGTGGTGCCCCCCTCCACAGTTACACACCTCGGTCATACCGTTGAAGTGCTTAGGCGAAGCCCTACGTCGGTAACTTCATCATCACTGCCACCACGCCGTCATGCTGACGGAACTCTCCCTCGGCCTCAACTGGATCACGAGTTCAAGGGACGTCACCGAGCTGAACATGTGCAGATCGCAGAGGTGCCGTACATTCGTTACTTGGATCGGTTGGATTACAAAGACATTCGACTACATCCACCGCGTTACTAAACGCTTCCGCTTTCGGTCTACGAGGGTACATAGACACACTATCCCCTCTCATTGCTATGCATCTCCTAGATATATCTTGCATGATCGTAGGTAAAAAATTGAAATACTACGTTCCCCAACAGTGGCATCCGACCCAGCTCTATGCGTAGATGTTATATGCACGAGTAGAACACAATGAATTGTGGGCGATAATAGTCATACTGCTTACCAGCAACGTCTTACTTTGATTTGGCGGTATTGTTGGATGAAGCGGCCTGGACCGACATTACATGACCGCGTTCATGAGACTGGTTCTACCAACGTGCTTTGCACATGGGTGGCTAGCGGGTGTCTGTTTCTACAACTTTAGTTGAATCGAGTTTAACTGCGACCGTTCCTTGTTGAAGGTTAAAACAGCACACTTGATGAAAAATCGTTGTGGTTTTGATGCATAGGTAAGAACGGTTCTTGCTAGAAGCCCGTAGTAGCCACGTAAAACTTGCAACAACAAAGTAGAGCACATCTAACTTGTTTTTGCAGTGCATGTTGTGATATGATATGGTCAAGACGTGATGAGATATAAATTTTTGTATGAGATGATCATGTTTTGTTATAGTTATTGGCAACTAGCAGGAGCCTTATGGTTGTCTCTTTATTGCATAAGATGCAAGCGCCATATAATTGCTTTTTTATCGCTGTGCGATAGCAATAGTTGCAAAAGCAATAGTTGGCGAGACGACCATGTGACGACACATTAATAAAGATCAAGATGATGGACATCATGGTGTCATGCCGATGACGATGGAGATCATAACGGTACTTTGGAGATGGAGATCAAAGGCACAAGATGATGATGGTCATATCATGTCACATATTTTGATTGCATGTGATGTTTATCTTTTATGCATCTTATTTTGCTTAGTACGGCGGTAGCATTATTAGATGATCCCTCACTAAATTTCAAGGTATAAGTGTTCTCCATGAGTATGCACCATTGCGACAGTTCATCGTGCCGAGACACCACGTGATGATTGGGTGTGATAAGGTCTACAGTCACATACAACGGGTGTAAGCCAGTTTTGCACAACGCTGAATACTCGGGTTAAACTAGACGAGCCTAGCATATGTAGATTTGGCCTCGGAACACTGAGACCGAAAGGTCGAACGTGAATCATATAGTAGATATGATCAACATAGAGATGTTCACCATTGAAAACTACTCCATCTCACATGATCATTTAGATGACTAGAGGGATGTCCATCTAAGTGGGAGTTCTTAAGTAATATGATTAATTGAACTTTAATTTATCATGAACCTAGTCCTGATAGTATTTGCATATCTATGTTGTAGATCAATAGCTTGCGATGTAGCTCCCCGTTTTGTTTTGATATGTTCCTAGAGAAAAATAAGTTGAAAGATGATAGTAGAAATGATGCGGACAGGATCCGTGATCTCGGGATTATCCTCATTGTTGCACAGAAGAATTATGTCCTTGATGCACCGCTAGGTGACAGACCTTTTGCAAGAGCAGATGCAGACGTTATGAGCGTTTGGCAAGCTCGGTATGATGACTACTTGATAATTTAGTGCGCCATGCTTTACGGCTTAGAACCAGGACTTCAAAAATGTTTTGAACACCATGGAGCATATAAGATGTTCCAAGAGCTGAAATTGGTATTTCAGACTCATGCCCGAGTCGAGAGGTATGAGACATCTGACAAGTACTTTGCCTACAAGATGGGGGGAGAATAGCTCATCCACAGTGAGCATGTGCTCAGAATGTCTGAGTACTACAATCGCTTGAATCAAGTGGGAGTTAATCTTCTAGATAAGATAGTGATTGATAGAGTTCTCTAGTCACTATCACCAAGTTACTAGAACTTCATGATGAACTATAATATGCAAGGGATTGACGAAAACGATTCCCGAGCTCTTCGCGATTCTAAAATCGGTGAAGGTAGAAATCAAGAAAGAGCATCAAGTGTTGATGGTTAACAAGATCACCAGTTTCAAGAAAGAATGGCAAGCAAGTTGCCATTCCCATGAAGAAACCCAAAGCTAGACCTAAGCCTGAAACTAAGTGTTTCTACTGCAAAGGGAATGTTCACTGAAAGCGGAACTAACCCAAATACTTGGCGTATAAGAAGGATGGCAAAGTGAAAGGTATATTTGATATACATGTTATTGATGTGTACTTTACTAGTGTTCATAGTAACCCTAGGGTATTTGATACCGATTCAGTTGCTAAGATTAGTAACTCGGAATAGGAGTTACAAAATGAAGAGAGACTAGTTGAGGGCGAGGCAACGATGTGTGTTGGTGAAGGAAATATGCCCTAGAGGCAATAATAAAGTTATTATTTATTTCCTTATATCATGATTAATTTTTATTATTCATGCTAGAATTGTATTAACCGGAAACGTAATACTTGTGTGAATACATAGACAAACAAAGTGTCACTAGTTTGCCTCTACTTGACTAGCTCGTTAATCGAAGATGGTTATGTTTCCTAACCATAGACATGAGTTGTCATTTGATTAACGGGATCACATCATTAGGAGAATGATGTGATTGACATGACCCATTCCATTAGCTTAGCACCCGATCGTTTAGTATGTTGCTATTGCTTTCTTCATGACTTATACATGTTCCTATGACTATGAGATTATGCAACTCCCGTTTATCGGAGGAACACTTTGTGTGCTACCAAACGTCACAACGTAACTGGTGATTATAAACGTGCTCTACAGGTGTCTCCAAAGGTACATGTTGGGTTGGCGTATTTCGAGATTAGGATTTGTCGCTCCGATTGTCGGAGAGGTATCTCTGGGCCCTCTCGGTAATACACATCACTTAAGCCTTGCAAGCAATGCAACTAATAAGTTACTTGCAAGATGATGTATTACGGAACGAGTAAAGAGACTTGCCGGTAACGAGATTGAACTAGGTATTGAGATACCGACGATCGAATCTCGGGCAAGTAACATACCGATGACAAAGGGAACAATGTATGTTGTTATGCAGTCTGACCGATAAAGATCTTCATAGAATATGTAGGAGCCAATATGAGCATCCAGGTTCCGCTATTGGTTATTGACCGGAGACGTGTCTCGGTCATGTCTACATTGTTCACGAACCCATAGGGTCCGCACGCTTAACGTTATGATGACAGTTTCATTATGAGTTTATATATTTTGATGTACCGAAGGTTGTTTGGAGTCCCGGATATGATCACGGACTTGACGAGGAGTCTCGAAATGGTCGAGACATAAAGATCGATATATTGGACGACTATATTTGGACACCGGAATGGTTCCGGGTAAGATTGGGACAATACCGGATCACCGAGAGGTTATCGGAACCCCCCGGGAGGTATATGGGCCTTATTGGGCCTTAGTGGAAAGGAGGGGAAAGGAGCAAGGGAGGGGGCTCCCCCCCCCAAGCCCAATCCGAATTGGGAGGGGGCCGGCCCCCCCTTTCCTTCCTCCCTCCTTCCTCTTCCTTCCCTCTCCTACTCCTAATAGGAAAAGGGGGAGTCCTACTCCCGGTGGGAGTTGGACTCCCCCCCTTGGGCGCGCCACCCTCCTTGGTCGTCCCCCTCCTCCACTCCTTCATATACGGGGGCAAGGGGGCACCCTAGAGAGACAACAATTGATCATTGATCTCTTAGCCGTGTGCGGTGCCCCCCTCCACCATAATCCTCGATAATATTTTAGCGGTGCTTAGGTGAAGCCCTGCGACGGTAGAACATCAAGATCGTCACCACGCCGTCATGCTGACGGAACTCATCCCCGACACTTTGCTGGATCGGAGTCCGGGGATTGTCATCGAGCTGAACGTGTGCAAAAACTCGGAGGTGCCGTAGTTTCGGTGCTTGATCGGTCGGGCCATGAATTCGTACGACTACATCAACCGCGTTGTTATAACGCTTCCGCTTCCGGTCTATGAGGGTACGTAGACAACACTCTCCCCTCTCGTTGTTGTGCATCACCATGATCTTGCGTGTGCGTAGGAAATTTTTTGAAATTACTACGTTCCCCAATAGTGGCATCCGAGCCTAGGTTTTATGTGTTGATGTTATATGCACGAGTAGAACACAAGTGAGTTGTGGGCGATATAAGTCATACTGCTTACCAGCATGTCATACTTTGGTTCGGCGGTATTGTTGGACGAAGCGGCCCGGACCGACATTACGCGTACGCTTACGCGAGACTGGTTCTACCGACGTGCTTTGCACACAGGTGGCTGGCGGGTGTCAGTTTCTCCAACTTTAGTTGAACCGAGTGTGGCTACGCCCGGTCCTTGCGAAGGTTAAAATAACACCAACTTGACAAACTATCGTTGTGGTTTTTGATGCGTAGGTAAGATTGGTTCTTGCTAAGCCCGTAGCAGCCACGTAAAACTTGCAACAAACAAAGTAGAGGACGTCTAACTTGTTTTTGCAGGGCATGTTGTGATGTGATATGGTCAAGGCATGATGCTAAATTTTATTGTATGAGATGATCATGTTTTGTAACCAAGTTATCGGCAACTGGCAAGAGCCATATGGTTGTCGCTTTATTGTATGCAATGCAATCGCCCTGTAATGCTTTACTTTATCGCTAAGCGGTAGCGATAGTCGTAGAAGCATAAGATTGGCGAGACGACAACGATGCTACGATGGAGATCAAGGTGTCGCACCGGTGACGATGGTGATCATGACGATGCTTCGGAGATGGAGATCACAAGCACAAGATGATGATGGCCATATCATATCACTTATATTGATTGCATGTGATGTTTATCTTTTATGCATCTTATCTTGCTTTGATTGACGGTAGCATTATAAGATGATCTCTCACTAAATTTCAAGATAAAAGTGTTCTCCCTGAGTATGCACCGTTGCCAAAGTTCGCCGTGCCCAGACACCACGTGATGATCGGGTGTGGTAAGCTCTACGTCCATCTACAACGGGTGCAAGCCAGTTTTGCACATGCGGAATACTCAGGTTAAACTTGACGAGCCTAGCATATGCAGATATGGCCTCAGAACACTGAGACCGAAAGGTCGAGCGTGAATCATAGAGTAGATATGATCAACATAGTAATGTTCACCATTGAAAACTACTCCATTTCACGTGATGATCGGTTATGGTTTAGTTGATTTGGATCACGTGATCACTTAGAAGATTAGAGGGATGTCTTTCTAAGTGGGAGTTCTTAAGTAATATGATTAATTGAACTTAAATTTATCATGAACTTAGTACCTGATAGTATCTTGCTTGTTTATGTTTGATTGTAGATGGCCCGTGTTGTTGTTCCGTTGAATTTTAATGCGTTCCTTGAGAAAGCAAAGTTGAAAGATGATGGCAGCAATTATATGGACTGGGTCCATAACTTGAGGATTATCCTCATTGCTGCACAGAAGAATTACGTCCCTGAAGCACCGCTGGGTGCCAGGCCTGCTGCTGATGCAACTGACGATGTTAAGAACGTCTGGCAGAGCAAAGCTGATGACTACTCGATAGTTCAATGTGCCATGCTTTGCGGCTTAGAACCGGGTCTTGAAGGACGTTTTGAACATCATGGAGCATATGAGATGTTCCAGGAGTTGAAGCTAATATTTCAAGCAAATGCCCGGATTGAGAGATATGAAGTCTCCAATAAGTTCTATAGCTGCAAGATGGAGGAGAACAGTTCTGTCAGTGACATATACTCAAAATGTCTGAGTATAATAATCACTTGATTCAACTGGGAGTTAATCTTCCGGATGATTGCGTCATTGACAGAATTCTCCAATCACTTCCACCTAGCTACAAGATCTTCGTGATGAACTATAATATGCAAGGGATGGATAAGACAATTCCCGAGCTCTTCGCAATGCTAAAAGCTGCGGAGGTAGAAATCAAGAAGGAGCATCAAGTGTTGATGGTCAACAAGACCACTAGTTTTAAGAAAAAGGGCAAGGGGAAGAAGAAGGGGAATTTCAAGAAGAACAGCAAGCAAGTTGCTGCTCAGGAGAAGAAACCCTAGTCTGGACCTAAGCCTGAAACTGAGTGCTTCTACTGCAAGCAGACTGGTCACTGGAAGCGGAACTGTCCCAAGTATTTGGCGGATAAGAAGGATGGCAAGGTGAACAAAGGTATATGTGATATACATGTTATTGATGTGTACCTTACTAGAGCTCGCAGTAGCACCTGGGTATTTGATACTGGTTCTGTTGCTAATATTTGCAACTCGAAACAGGGACTGCGGATTAAGCGAACACTGGCGAAGGACGAGGTGATGATGCGCGTGGGAAATGGTTCCAAAGTCGATGTGATCGCGGTCGGCACACTACCTCTACATCTACCATCGGGATTAGTATTAGACCTAAATAATTGTTATATGGTGCCAGCGTTGAGCATGAACATTATGTCTGGATCTTGTTTGATGCGAGACGGTTATTCATTTAAATCAGAGAATAATGGTTGTTCTATTTATATGAGTAATATCTTTTATGGTCATGCACCCTTGAAGAGTAGTCTATTTTTGATGAATCTCGATAGTAGTGATACACATATTCATAATGTTGAAGCCAAAAGATGCAGAGTTGATAATGATAGTGCAACTTATTTGTGGCACTGCCGTTTAGGTCATATCGGTGTAAAGCACATGAAGAAACTCCATACCGATGGACTTTTGGAACCACTTGATTATGAATCACTTGGTACTTGTGAACCGTGCCTCATGGGCAAGATGACTAAAACGCCGTTCTCCGGTACTATGGAGAGAGCAACAGATTTGTTGGAAATCATACATACATATGTATGTGGTCAAATGAATGTTGAAGCTCGTGGCGGATATCGTTATTTTCTCACCTTCACAGATGATTTAAGCAGATATGGGTATATCTACTTAATGAAACATAAGTCTGAAACATTTGAAAAGTTCAAAGAATTTCAGAGTGAAGTTGAAAATCATCGTAACAAGAAAATAAAGTTTCTACGATCTGATCATGGAGGAGAATATTTGAGTTACGAGTTTGGTTTACATTTGAAACAATGCGGAATAGTTTCGCAACTCACGCCACCCGGAACACCATAGCGTAATGGTGTGTCCGAATGTCGTAATCGTACTTTACTTGATATGGTGCGATCTATGATGTCTCTTGCAGATTTACCGCTATAGTTTTGGGGTTATGCTTTAGAGATGGCCGCATTCACGTTAAATAGGGCACCATCAAAATCCGTTGAGACGACGCCTTATGAACTATGGTTTGGCAAGAAACCAAAGTTGTCGTTTCTGAAAGTTGGGGGCTGCGATGCTTATGTGAAAAAGCTTCAACCTGATAAGCTCGAACCCAAATCGGAGAAATGTGTCTTCATAGGATACCCGAAGGAGACTATTGGGTACACCTTCTATCACAGATCTGAAGGCAAGACATTTGTTGCTAAGAATGGATCCTTTCTAGAGAAGGAGTTTCTCTCGAAAGAAGTGAGTGGGAGGAAAGTAGAACTTGATGAGGTAACTATACCTTCTCCCTTATTGGAAAGTAGTACATCACAGAAACCGGTTTCTATGACACCTACACCAATTAGTGAGGAAGCTAATGGTGATGATCATGAAACTTCAGAACAAGTTACTACTAAACCTCGTAGATCAACCAGAGTAAGATCCGCACCAGAGTGGTACGGTAATCCTTTTCTGGAAGTCATGCTACTAGATCATGATGAACCTACGAACTATGAAGAAGCAATGGTGAGCCCAGATTCCGCAAAATGGCTTGAAGCCATGAAATCTGAGATGGGATCCATGTATGAGAACAAAGTGTGGACTTTGGTTGACTTGCCCAATGATCGACAAGCAATTGAAAATAAATGGATCTTGAAGAAGAAGACTGACGTTGACGGTAATGTTACTGTCTACAAAGCTCGACTTGTCGCAAAAGGTTTTCGACAAGTTCAAGGAATTGACTACGATGAGACCTTCTCACCCGTAGCGATGCTTAAGTCTGTTCGAATCATGTTAGTAATTGCTGCATTTTATGATTATGAAATTTGGCAGATGGATGTCAAAATTGCATTCCTGAATGGATTTCTAGAAGAAGAGTTGTATATGATGCAGCCGGAAGGTTTTGTCGATCCAAAAGGAGCTAACAAACTGTGCAAGCTCCAGCAATCCATTTATGGACTGGTGCAAGCATCTCGGAGTTGGAATAAATGCTTTGATAGTGTGATCAAAGCATTTGGTTTTGTACAGACTTTTGGAGAAGCATGCATTTACAAGAAAGTGAGTGGGAGCTCTGTAGCATTTCTGATACTATATGTGGATGACATATTGCTAATCAGAAATGATATAGAATTTCTGGATAGCATAAAGGGATACTTGAATAAGAGTTTTTCAATGAAAGACCTCGGTGAAGCTGCTTACATATTGGGCATTAAGATCTATAGAGATAGATCAAGACGCTTAATTGGACTTTCACAAAGCACATACCTTGACAAAGTTTTGAAGAAGTTCAAAATGGATCAAGCAAAGAAAGGATTCTTGCCTGTGTTACAAGGTGTGAAGTTGAGTAAGACTCAATGCCCGACCACTGCAGAAGATAGAGAGAAAATGAAAGATGTTCCCTATGCTTCAGCCATAGGCTCTATCATGTATGCAATGCTGTGTACCAGACCTGATGTGTGCCTTTCTATAAGTCTAGCAGGGAGGTACCAAAGTAATCTAGGAGTGGATCACTGGACAACGGTCAAGAACATCCTGAAATACCTGAAAAGGACTAAGGATATGTTTCTCGTATATGGAGGTGACAAAGAGCTCATCATAAATGGTTACGTTGATGCAAGCTTTGACACTGATCCAGACGATTCTAAATCGCAAACCGGATACGTATTTAC
This sequence comes from Triticum aestivum, assembly GCF_018294505.1. Taxonomy (NCBI): domain Eukaryota; kingdom Viridiplantae; phylum Streptophyta; class Magnoliopsida; order Poales; family Poaceae; genus Triticum; species Triticum aestivum. The sequence continues at coordinate 625,913,049 of NC_057806.1, read as the reverse complement.
ATTAAACGATGGAGCTTTCAGTTGGTGCAGTTCTAAACAAAGCGTCGTGGCGGGATCTACATGTGAAGCGGAGTACATAGCTGCTTCGGAAGCAGCAAACGAAGGAGTCTGGATGAAGGAGTTCATATCCGATCTAGGTGTCATACCTAGTGCATCTGGTCCAATGAAAATCTTTTGTGACAATACTGATGCAATTGCCTTGGCAAAGGAATCCAGATTTCACAAGAGAACCAAGCACATCAAGAGACGCTTCAATTCCATCCAGGATCTAGTCCATGTGGGAAACATAGAGATTTGCAAGATACATACGGATCTGAATGTAGCAGACCCATTGACTAAGCCTCTTCCACGAGCAAAACATGATCAGCACCAAGGCTCCGCTTAACGTTACGATGACAGTTTCATTATGAGTTTATATATTTTGATGTACCGAAGGTTGTTCAGAGTCCCAGATATGATCACGGACTTGACGAGGAGTCACGAAATGGTCGAGACATAAAGATCGATATATTGGATGACTATATTTGGACACCGGAAAGGTTCCGAGTAAGATTGGGACAATACCGGATCACCGAGAGGTTATCGGAACCCCCCGGGAGGTATATGGGCCTTATTGGGCCTTAGTGGAAAGGAGGGGAATTGAGCAACGGAGGCCCCCCCCCAAGCCCAATCCGAATTGGGAGGGGGCCGGCCCCCCCTTTCCTTCCTCCCTCCTTCCTCTTCCTTTCCCTCTCCTACTCCTAATAGGAAAAAGGGGAGTCCTACTCCCGGTGGGAGTTGGACTCCCCCCTTGGGCGCGCCACCCTCCTTGGCCGGCCCCCTCCTCCACTCCTTTATATACGGGGGCAAGGGGGCACCCCAGAGAGACAACAATTGATCATTGATCTCTTAGCCGTGTGCGGTGCCCCCCTCCACCATAATCCTCGATAATATTTTAGCGGTGCTTAGGCGAAGCCCTGCGACGGTAGAACATCAATATCGTCACCATGCCGTCATGCTGACGGAACTCATCCCCGGCACTTTGCTGGATAGGAGTCCGGGGATCGTCATCGAGCTGAACGTGTGCAAAAACTCGGAGGTGCCGTAGTTTCGGTGCTTGATTGGTCGGGCCGTGAAGACGTACGACTACATCAACCGCGTTGTTATAACGCTTCCGCTTCCTGTCTACGAGGGTACGTAGACAACACTCTCCCCTCTTGTTGCTGTGCATCACCATGATCTTGCGTGTGCGTAGGAAATTTTTTTAAATTACTACGTTCCCCAACAGTTGGAAGTGATTCCAAGGTTGATAAGATTACCATCGCATACTCCCTCTACCTTCGGGATTACTGTTGAACCTAAATAAATGTTATTTGGTGTTTGCATTGAGCATGAATATGATTGGATCGTGTTTATTGTAATATGGTTATTCATTTAAGTCAGAGAATAATTGTTGTTCTATTTACATGAATAAAACCTTCAATGGTCATACAGCCAATGTGAATGGTTTGTTGAATCTCGATCATGGTACACATATTCGTAATATTGATGCCAAAAGATGCAAAGTTGATAATGATAGTGCAACATATTTGTGGCACAGCCGTTCAGGTCATATTGGTGTAAAGCGCATGAAGAAACTCCATGCGGATGGACTTTTTGGAATCACTTGATGCTTGCGAACCATGCCTCATGGGCAAGATGACTAAGACTCTGTTCTCCGGAACAATGGAGCGAGCCACTGACTTATTGGATATAATACATAACGATGTATGCAGTCCGATGAGTGTTGAGGCTCGCGGCGGGTCTCATTATTTTCTGACCTTCACAGATGATTTGAGCAGATATGGGTATATCTACTTAATAAAACACAAGTCTGAAACATTTGAAAAGTTCAAAGAATTTCAGAGTGAAGCGGAGAATCATCGTAACAAGAAAATAAAGTTTCTATGATTTGATCGTGGAGGCAAATATTTGCGTTATGAGTTTGGCCTTCAGCTGAAAACAATGTGGAATAAGTTTCACAACTCACGCCACCTGGAACACCACAGCGTAATGGTGTGTCCGGACGTCATAACCGTACTTTATTGGATATGGTGCAATCTATGATGTCTCTTACCGAATTACCACTATCGTTTTGGGGTTATGCATTAGAGACAGTGCTACCTCTTGAGCACTGCGTTGGTTTTCCCTTGAAGAGGAAAGGGTGATGTAGCAGAGCGGCGTAAGTATTTCCCTCGGTTTTTGAGAACCAAGGTATCAATCCAGTAGGAGGCCACGCATGAGTCCCTCGCACCTACATAAACAAAAAAACTCCTCACAACCAACGCGATAAAGGGGTTGTTAATCCCTTCAAGGTCACCTATGAGAGTGAGATCTGATAGATATGGTATATTTTTGGTATTTTTATGATAAAGAGAAATAAAGATGCAAGTAAAATAAATGGCAAAGGAAATAACTAGGTATTGGAAGATTAATATGATGGAAAATAGACCCAGGGGTCATAGGTTTCACTAGTGGCTTCTCTCGAGAGCATAAGTATTACGGTGGGTGAACAAATTACTGTTGAGCAATTGACAAAATTGAGCATAGTTATGAGAATATCTATGTATGATCATGTATATAGGCATCACGTCCAAGACAAGTAGACCGACTCCTGCCTGCATCTACTACTATTACTCCACACATCGACCGCTATCCAGCATGCATCTAGAGTATTAAGTTCAAGAGGACAGAGTAACGCTTTAAGCAAGATGACATGATGTAGAGGGATAAACTCATGCAATATGATATAAACCCCATCTTGTTATCCTCAGTGGCAACAATACAATACGTGCCTTGCTGCCCTCACTGTCACTGGGAAAGGACACCGCAAGATTGAACCCAAATCTAAGCGTTTCTCCCATTGCAAGAAAGATCAATCTAGTAGGCCAAACCAAACTGATAATTCGAAGAGACTTGCAAAGATAACCAATCATACATAAAAGAATTCAGAGAAGATTCATATATTGTTCATAGTTAAACTTGATCATAAACCCACATTCCTCGGTCTCAACAAACACACCGCAAAAGAAGATTACATCGAATAGATCTCCACAAGAGAGGGGGAGAACTTTGTATTGAGGTCGAAAAAGAGAGAAGAAGCCATCTAGCTAATAACTATGGACCCGAAGGCCTGAAGTAAACTACTCACACTTCATCGGAGAGGCTATGGTGTTGATGTAGAAGCCCTCCGTGATCGATACCCCCTCCGGCGGAGCTTCGGAAAAGGCCCCAAGATGGGATCTCGTGGATACAGAAAGTTACGGCGGTGGAATTAGGGTTTTGGCTCCGTATCTGGTAGTTTGGGGGTACGTAGGTATATATAGGAGGAAGGAGTACATCGGTGGAGCAACATGGGCCCCATGAGGGTGGAGGGCGCGCCTGGGGGGTAGGCGCCCCCCCTACTTCGTGCCTTCTTGGTTAATTGCTTCACGTAGGGTCCAAGTCCTCTGGATCATGTTCGTTCCGAAAATCACATTCCCAAAGGTTTCATTCCGTTTGGACTCCGTTTGATATTCTTTTTCTGCGAAACCCTAAAATAGGCAAAAAACAACAATTTTGGGCTGGGCCTCCGGTTAATATGTTAGTCCCAAAAATAATATAAAAGTGTATAATAAAGCCCAATAATGTCCAAAACAGGATATAACATAGCATGGAACAATAAAAATTATAGATACGTTGGAGACGTATCAAGCATCCCAAGCTTAATTCCTGCTCGTCCTCGAGTATGTAAATGATAAAAATAGAATTTTTGATGTGGAATGCTACTTGGCATAATTTCAATGTAATTCTCTTAATTGTGGTATGAATATTCAGATCCAAAAGATTCAAGACAAAAGTTCAATATTGACATAGAAATAATAATACTTCAAGCATACTAACTAAGCAATTATGTCTCTTCAAAATAACATGGCCAAAGAAAGTTATCCCTACAAAATCATATAGTCTGGCTATGCTCCATCTTCACCACACAAAGTATTTAAATCATGCACAACCCCGATGACAAGCCAAGCAATTGTTTCATACTTTTGGTGTTCTCAAACTTTTTCAATCTTCACGCAATACATGAGCGTGAGCCATGGACATAGCACTATATGTGGAATAGAATGGTGGTTGTGGAGAAGACAAAAAGGGAGAAGATAGTCTCACATCAACTAGGCGTATCAACGGGCTATGGAGATGCCCATTAATAGATATCAATGTGAGTGAGTAGGGATTGCCATGCAACGGATGCACTAGAGCTATAAGTATATGAAAGCTCAACAAAAAGAACTAAGTGGGTGTGCATCCAACTTGCTTGCTCACGAAGACCTAGGGCATTTTGAGGAAGCCCATCGTTGGAATATACAAGCCAAGTTCTATAATGAAAAATTCCCACTAGTATATGAAAGTGATAGCATAGGAGACTCTCTATCATGAAGATCATGGTGCTACTTTGAAGCACAAGTGTGGAAAAAGGATAGTAGTATTGCCCCTTTTTTATTTATTTATTCTTTGGGGGGCCTTCTTTTTTTATTGGCCTTTCTCTTTTTCTTTTTTTATTGGGACAATACTCTATGAATGATGATCATCACACTTCTATTTATTTACAACTCAATGATTACAACTCGATACTAGAACAAAGTATGACTCTATATGAATGCCTCCGGCGGTATACCGGGATAGCAATGATGCATGAGTGACTTATATGAAAGAATTATGAACGGTGGCTTTGCCACAACTAAAATGTCAACTACATGATCATGCGAAGCAATATGACAATGATGGAGCGTGTCATAGTAAACGGAACTGTGGAAAGTTGCATGGCAATATATCTCAGAATGGTTATGGAAATGTCATGATAGGTAGGTATGGTGGCTGTTTTGAGGAAGGTATATGGTGGGTTTATGATACCGGCGAAAGGTGCATGGTATTAGAGAGGCTAGCAATGGTGGAAGGGTGAGAGTGCGTATAATCCATGGACTCAACATTAGTCATAAAGAACTCACATACTTATTGCAAAAATCTATTAGTTATCGAAGCAAAGTACTACGCGCATGCTCCTAGGGGGATAGATTGGTAGGAAAAGACCATCGCTCGTCCCCGACCGCCACTCATAAGGAGGACAATCAATAAATACATCATGCTCCGACTTCTTAACATAACGGTTCACCATACGTGCATGCTACGGGAATCACAAACTTCAACACAAGCATTTCTCAAATTCACAACTACTCAACTAGCATGACTCTAATATCACCATCTCCATATCTCAAAACAATTATCAAGTATCAAACTTCTCATAGTATTCAACACACTCATAAGAAAAATTATTATTAATCTTGAATGCCTAAAATAATTAAAGCAAATTACCATGCTGTTTTGTAGGACTCTCAAAATAATCTAAGTGAAGCATGAGAGAACAAAGTTTCTATAAAACAAATCCACCATCGTGCTCTAAAAGATATAAGTGAAGCACTAGAGCAAAAACTATATAACTCAAAAGATATAAGTGAAGCACATAGAGTATTCTAACAATTTCCGAATCATCAGTGTCTCTCTCAAAAAGGTGTGTGCAGCAAGGATGATTGTGGAAAACTAACAAATAAAGACTCAAATAATACAAGACGCTCCAAGCAAAACACATATCATGTGGTAAATAAAAATATAGCTCCAAGTAAAGTTACGATAGAAGTAGACGAAAGAGGCGATGCCTTCCGGGGCATCCCAAGCTTTGGCTTTTAGGTGTCCTTAGATTATCTTGGGGTGCCATGGGCATCCCCAAGCTTAGGCTCTTGCCACTCCTTGTTCCATAATCCATCAATTCTTTTACCCAAAACTTGGAAACTTCACAACACAAAACTTAAAATAGAAAATCTCGTGAGCTCCGTTAGCAAAAGAAAACAAAACACCACTTCAAGGTACTGTAATGAACTCATTCTTTATTTATATTGGTGTTAAACCTACTGTATTCCAACTTCTCTATGGTTTATAAACTATTTTACTAGCCATAGATTCATCAAAATAAGCAAACAACACGCGGAAAAAAGAATCTGTCAAAAAGAGAACAGTCTGTAGTAATCTGTAGGTAACGCAAGATCTGGAACCCCAAAAATTCTAAAATAAATTTCTGGACGTGAGTAATTTATCTATTAATCATATTCAAAAATAATTAACTAAATATCACTTTCCAAATAAAAATGGCAGCAGTTCTCGTGAGCGCTAAAGTTTCTGTTTTTTACAGCAAGATTAAAAAGACTTTCCCCAAGTCTTCCCAACGGTTCTACTTGGCACAAACACTAATAAAACACAAAAAATACAACCAAAAAAGAGGCTAGATAAATTAATTAATACTAAACAGGAGCAAAAAGAAAGGAATAAAAATAAAATTGGGTTGCTTCCCAACAAGCGCTATCGTTTAACGCCCCTAGCTAGGCATGAAAGCAAGGATAGATCTAGGTATTGCCATCTTGGGTCTTTAATTTTTTTTTGCGGAGTTATGCTCGAACCTGGGAGGTTCTTTACGTTTCCCTCCATATTCGGAAATTTTGAGATCTGAAGAGTCCAACCTCTTATTGCAAAGGGTAATCAACATATTCATGTGGTGGAGATTTCCGCTAACACTCTTAAGTGGTTTAAGAGATTTTTGTAAAATCTTCGTTACTTCGCAAATTTTCTCAAAGACTTGCGTTTCTTCTTGGGTATGATGATGCCCCTTTTGTTGGGGTAGTGTTCCCACTATACCCTCTATAATTTCATGTGCAATACTGGGATCAATTTCAATAAAATTGCCTTTGGCAACGCAATCCAAGAGTTGTCTATGAGACATATTCAATCCAACATAAAAGTTGCGAAGCAGAATTCTAAAATTCACCTCTAGGGTGCAATTACGATAAAATCCCATCATTCTAAACCAAGCATCTTTTAAGTTTTCTCCTTGTCTTTGTTTGAAGTGAAGAACCTCAAACTCGGGAGACAAAGGGGAAGATAAGGGATTAGCCATAACGACAAGCAAGCAATCCGACACACAAGCAAACAAGAAACGGGCAAAAAGAGGCGAATAGAGAAAGAGAGGGAGGATGGAGAGAGAGAGGGCGAATAAAATGGCAAGGGTGAAGTGGGGGAGAGGAAAACGAGAGGCAAATGGCAAATAATGTAATGCGGGAGATAAGGGTTTGTGATGGGTACTTGGTATGTTGACTTTTGCGTAGACTCCCCGGCAATGGCACCAGAAATCCTTCTTGCTACCTCTTGAGCACTGCGTTGGTTTTCACTTGAAGAGGAAAGGGTGATGCAGCAGAGCAGCGTAAGTATTTCCCTCGATTTTTTAGAACCAAGATATAAATCCAGTAGGAGGCCACGCACAAGTCCCTCGCACCTACACAAACAAATAAACTCCTCACAACCAACGCGATAAAGGGGTTGTCAATCCCTTCACGGTCACCTACGAGAGTGAGATCTGATAGATATGATAAGATAATATTTTTGGTATTTTTATGATAAAGAGAAATAAAGATGCAAGTAAAATAAATGGCAAATAAAATAACTAGGTATTGGAAGATTAATATGATGGAAAATAGACCCGGGGGCCATAGGTTTCACTAGTGGCTTCTCTCGAGAGCATAAGTATTACGGTGGGTGAACAAATTACTGTTGAGCAATTTACAGAATTGAGCATAGTTATGAGAATATCTAGGTATGATCATGTATATAGGCATCACGTCCAAGACAAGTAGACTGACTCCTGCCTGCATCTACTACTATTACTCCACACATCGACCGCTATCCAGCATGCATCTAAAGTATTAAGTTCAAGAGGACAGAGTAACACTTTAAGCAAGATGACATGCTATAGAGGGATAAACTCATGCAATATGATATAAACCCCATCTTGTTATCCTCAGTGGCAACAATACAATACGTGCCTTGCTGCCCTCACTGTCACTGGGAAAGGACACCGCAAGATTGAACCCAAATCTAAGCACTTCTCCCATTGCAAGAAAGATCAATCTAGTAGGCCAAACCAAACTGATAATTCGAAGAGACTTGCAAAGATAACCAATCATACATAAAAGAATTTAGAGAAGATTCATATATTGTTCATAGATAAACTTGATCATAAACCCACATTCCTCGGTCTCAACAAACACACCACAAAAGAAGATTACATCGAATAGATCTCCACAAGAGAGGGGGAGAACTTTGTATTGAGATCGAAAAAGAGAGAAGAAGCCATCTAGCTAATAACTATGGACCCGAAGGCCTGAAGTAAACTACTCACACTTCATCGGAGAGGCTATGGTGTTGATGTAGAAGCCCTCCGTGATCGATACCCCCTCCGGTGGAGCTTCGGAAAAGGCCCCAAGATGGGATCTCGTGGATACAGAAAGTTACGGCGGTGGAATTAGGGTTTTGGCTCCGTATCTGGTAGTTTGGGGGTACGTAGGTATATATAGGAGGAAGGAGTACATCGGTGGAGCAACATGGGCCCCACGAGGGTGGAGGGCGCGCCTGGGGGGTAGGCGCGCCCCCCTACCTCGTGCCTTCTTGGTTAATTGCTTCACGTAGGGTCCAAGTCCTCTGGATCATGTTCGTTCCAAAAATCACGTTCCCAAAGCTTTCATTCCGTTTGGACTCCGTTTGATATTCTTTTTCTGCGAAACCCTAAAATAGCAAAAAAACAACAATTCTGGGCTGGGCGTCCGGTTAATATGTTAGTCCCAAAAATAATATAAAAGTGTATAATAAAGCCCAATAATGTCCAAAACAGGATATAACATAGCATGGAACAATCAAAAATTATAGATACGTTGGAGACGTATCAAGCATCCCCAAGCTTAATTCCTGCTCGTCCTCGAGTATGTAAATGATAAAAATAGAATTTTTGATGTGGAATGCTACTTGGCATAATTTCAGTGTAATTCTCTTAATTGTGGTATGAATATTCAGATCCAAAAGATTCAAGACAAAAGTTCAATATTGACATAGAAATAATAATACTTCGAGCATACTAACTAAGCAATTATGTCTCTTCAAAATAACATGGCCAAAGAAAGTTATCCCTACAAAATCATATAGTCTGGCTATGCTCCATCTTCACCACACAAAGTATTTAAATCATGCACAACCCCGATGACAAGCCCAGCAATTGTTTCATACTTTTGGTGTTCTCAAACTTTTTCAATCTTCACGCAATACATGAGCGTGAGCCATGGACATAGCACTATATGTGGAATATAATGGTGGTTGTGGAGAAGACAAAAAGGGAGAAAATAGTCTCACATCAACTAGGCGTATCAACGGGCTATGGAGATGCCCATTAATAGATATCAATGTGAGTGGGTAGGGATTGCCATGCAACGGATGCACTAGAGCTATAAGTATATGAAAGCTCAACAAAAAGAACTAAGTTGGTGTGCATCCAACTTGCTTGCTCACGAAGACCTAGGGCATTTTGAGGAAGCCCATCGTTGGAATATACAAGCCAAGTTCTATAATGAAAAATTCCCACTAGTATATGAAAGTGATAGCATATGAGACTCTCTATCATGAAGATCATGGTGCTACTTTGAAGCACAAGTGTGGAAAAAGGATAGTAGTATTGCCCCTTTTTGTTTATTTATTTATTCTTTGGGGGGGGCCTTCTTTTTTTTTATCTGGCCTTTCTCTTTTTTCTTTTTTTTATTATTGGGACAATACTCTATGAATGATGATCATCACACTTCTATTTATTTACAACTCAATGATTACAACTCGATACTAGAACAAAGTATGACTCTATATGAATGCCTCCGGCGGTATACCGGGATAGCAAAGATGCATGAATGACTTATATGAAAGAATTTTGAACGGTGGCTTTGCCACAACTAAAATGTCAACTACATGATCATGCGAAGCAATATGACAATTATGGAGCGTGTCATAGTAAACGGAACTGTGGAAAGTTGCATGGCAATATATCTCGGAATGGTTATGGAAATGTCATGATAGGTAGGTATGGTGGCTGTTTTGAGGAAGGTATATGGTGGGTGTATGATACCGGCGAAAGGTGCGTGGTATTAGAGAGGCTAGCAATGGTGGAAGGGTGAGAGTGCGTATAATCCATGGACTCAACATTAGTCATAAAGAACTCACATACTTATTGCAAAAATCTATTAGTTATTGAAGCAAAGTACTACGCTCATGCTCCTAGGGGGATAGATTGGTAGGAAAAGACCATCGCTCGTCCCCGACCACCACTCATAAGGAGGACAATCAGTAAATACATCATGCTCCGACTTCTTAACATAACGGTTCACCATACGTGCATGCTACGGGAATCACAAACTTCAACACAATCATTTCTCATATTCACAACTACTCAACTAGCACGACTCTAATATCACCATCTCCATATCTCAAAACAATTATCAAGTATCAAACTTCTCATAGTATTCAACACACTCATAAGAAAAAAAATATTAATCTCGAATGCCTAAAATAATTAAAGAAAATTAAAATGCTGTTTTGTAGGACTCTCAAAATAATCTAAGTGAAGCATGAGAGAACAAAAGTTTCTATAAAACAAATCCACCATCTTGCCCTAAAAGATATAAGTGAAGCACTAGAGCAAAAACTATATAACTCAAAAGATATAAGTGAAGCACATAGAGTATTCTAACAATTTCCAAATCATCAGTGTCTCTCTCAAAAAGGTGTGTGCAGCAAGGATGATTGTGGAAAACTAACAAATAAAGACTCAAATAATACAAGACGCTCCAAGCAAAACACATATCATGTGGTAAATAAAAATATAGCTCCAACTAAAGTTACCGATAGAAGTAGACGAAAGAGGCGATGCCTTCCGGGGCATCTCCAAGCTTTTGCTTTTAGGTGTCCTTAGATTGTCTTGGGGTGCCATGGGCATCCCCAAGCTTAGGCTCTTGCCACTCCTTGTTCCATAATCCATCAATTCTTTTACCCAAAACTTGGAAACTTCACAACACAAAACTTAAAATAGAAAATCTCGTGAGCTCCGTTAGCGAAAGAAAACAAAACACCACTTCAAGGTACTGTAATGAACTCATTCTTTATTTATATTGGTGTTAAACCTACTGTATTCCAACTTCTATATGGTTTATAAACTATTTTACTAGCCATAGATTCATCAAAATAAGCAAACAACACGCGGAAAAAAGAATCTGTCAAAAAGAGAACAGTCTGTAGTAATCTGTAGCTAACGCAAGATCTGGAACCCCAAAAATTCTAAAATAAATTTCTGGACGTGAGGAATTTATCTATTAATCATATTCAAAAATAATTAACTAAATATCACTTTCCAAATAAAAATGGCAGCAGTTCTCGTGAGCGCTAAAGTTTCTGTTTTTTACAGCAAGATTAAAAAGACTTTCCCCAAGTCTTCCCAACGGTTCTACTTGGCACAAACACTAATAAAACACAAAAAATACAACCAAAAAAGAGGCTAGATAAATTAATTAATACTAAACAGGAGAAAAAATAAAGGAATAAAAATAAAATTGGGTTGCTTCCCAACAAGCGCTATCGTTTAACGCCCCTAGCTAGGCATGAAAGCAAGGATAGATCTAGGTATTGCCATCTTGGGTCTTCAATTTTTTTTTGCGGAGTTATGCTCGAACCCGGGAGGTTCTTTAAGTTTCCCTCCATATTCGGAAATTTTGAGATCTAAAGAGTCCAACCGCTTATTGCAAAGGGTAATCAACATATTCATGTGGTGGAGATTTCCGCTAACACTCTTAAGTGGTTCAAGAGATTTTTGTAAAATCTTCGTTACTTCGCACATTTTCTCAAAGACTTGCGTTTCTTCTTGGGTATGATGATGCCCCTTTTGTTGGGGTAGTGTTCCCACTATACCCTCTATAATTTCATGTGCAATACTGGGATCAATTTCAATAAAATTGCCTTTGGCAACGCAATCCAAGAGTTGTCTATGAGACATATTCAATCCAACATAAAAGTTGCGAAGCAGAATTCTAAAATTCACCTCTAGGGTGCAATTACGATAAAATCCCATCATTCTAAACCAAGCATCTTTTAAGTTTTCTCCTTGTCTTTGTTTGAAGTGAAGAACCTCAAACTCGGGAGACAAAGGGGAAGATAAGGGATTAGCCATAACGACAAGCAAGCAACCCGACACACAAGCAAACAAGAAACGGGCAAAAAGAGGCGAATAGAGAAAGAGAGGGAGGATGGAGAGAGAGAGGGCGAATAAAATGGCAAGGGTGAAGTGGGGGAGAGGAAAACAAGAGGCAAATGGCAAATAATGTAATGCGGGAGATAAGGGTTTGTGATGGGTACTTGGTATGTTGACTTTTGCGTAGACTCCCCGGCAATGGCGCCAGAAATCCTTCTTGCTACCTCTTGAGCACTGCGTTGGTTTTCACTTGAAGAGGAAAGGGTGATGCAGCAGAGCAGCGTAAGTATTTCCCTCGGTTTTTTAGAACCAAGGTATAAATCCAGTAGGAGGCCACGCACAAGTCCCTCGCACCTACACAAACAAATAAACTCCTCACAACCAACGCGATAAAGGGGTTGTCAATCCCTTCACGGTCACCTATGAGAGTGAGATCTGATAGATATGATAAGATAATATTTTTGGTATTTTTATGATAAAGAGAAATAAAGATGCAAGTAAAATAAATGGCAAAGAAAATAACTAAGTATTGGAAGATTAATATGATGGAAAATAGACCTGGGGGCCATAGGTTTCACTAGTGGCTTCTCTTGAGAGCATAAGTATTACGGTGGGTGAACAAATTACTGTTGAGCAATTTACAGAATTGAGCATAGTTATGAGAATATCTAGGTATGATCATGTATATAGGCATCACGTCCAAGACAAGTAGACCGACTCATGCCGGCATCTACTACTATTACTCCACACATCGTCCGCTATCTAGCATGCATTTAGAGTATTAATTAAGTTCAAGAGGACAGAGTAACGCTTTAAGCAAGATGACATGATGTAGAGGGATAAACTCATGCAATATGATATAAACCCCATCTTGATATCCTCGATGGCAACAATACAATACGTGCCTTTCTGCCCTTAGTGTCACTGGGAAAGGACACCGCAAGATTGAACCCAAAGCTAAGCACTTCTCCCATTGCAAGAAAGATCGATCTAGTAGGCCAAACCAAACTGATAATTCGAAGAGACTTGCAAAGATAACCAATCATACATAAAAGAATTCAGAGAAGATTGAAATATTTTTCATAGATAAACTTGATCATAAACCCACAATTCATCGGTCTCAACAAACACACCGCAAAAGAAGATTACATCGAATAGATCTCCACAAGAGAGGGGGAGAACTTTGTAATTGAGATCCAAAAAGAGAGAATAAGCCATCTAGCTAATAACTATGGATCTGAAGGTCTGAAGTAAACTACTCACACTTCATCGGAGAGGCTATGGTGTTGATGTAGAAGCCCTCCGTGATCGATACCCCCTCTGGCGGAGCTCCGGAAAGGGCCCCAAGATGGGATCTCGTGGATAAAAAAAGTTACGGTGGTGGAATTAGGGTTTTGGCTCCGTATCTGGTAGTTTGGGGGTACGCATGTATATATAGGAGGAAGGAGTACGTCGGTGGAGCAACATGGGCCCCACAAGGGTGGAGGGCACGCCTGGGGGGGGGGGGTTGGCGCGCCCCCCTACCTCGTGCCTTCCTGGTTGATTGTTTGGCGTAGGGTCCAAGTCCTCTGGATCATGTTCGTTCCGAAAATCACGTTCCCGAAGGTTTCATTCCGTTTGGACCCCGTTTGATATTCTTTTTCTGCGAAACCCTAAAATAGGCAAAAAACAGCAATTCTGGGTTGGGCCTCCGGTTAATAGGTTAGTCCCAAAAATACTATAAAAGTGTATAATAATGTCCAAAACAGGATATTGTTGGGGAACGTAGTAATTTCAAAAAAATCATACGCACACGCAAGATCATGGTGATGCATAGCAACGAGAGGGGAGAGTGTGTCCACGTACCCTCATAGACCAAAAGTGCAAGCGTTAGCACAACGCGGTTCATGTAGTCGTACGTCTTCGCGATCCGACCGATCAAGTACCAAACGCACGGCACCTCCGAGTTCTGCACACGTTCAACTCGATGACGTCCCTCAAACTCCGATCCAGCCGAGGTTGAGGGAGAGTTCCGTCAGCATGACGGCGTGGTGACTTTGATGATGTTCTACCGACGCAGGGCTTCGCGTAAGCACCGCTACAATATGATCGAGGTCGATTATGGTGGAGGGGGCACCGCACACGGCTAAGAGATCAAGAGATCAATTGTTGTGTCTATGGGGTGCCCCCTGGCCACGTATATAAAGGAGTGGAGGAGGGGAGGGGCCAGCCCTCTCTATGGTGCGCCCTAGGGGAGTCCTACTCCCACCGGGAGTAGGATTCCCCCTTTCCTAGTAGAACTAGGAGCACTTCCAAGTAGTAGGAGTAGGAGAGAAGGAAAGGGAAAAGAGAAGAGAAGGAAGGAGGGGGCGCAACCCTTCCCCCTAGTCCAATTCGGACTAGGTCTTGGGGGGGGGGCCTGCCTCTCTCTCTTTCCCCTAAAGCCTAATAAGGCCCATACACTCCCCGGCAAATTCCCGTAACTCCCCGATATTCCGATAAATATCCGAATCACTCGGAACCTTTCCGGTGTTCGAATATAGTCGTCCAATATATCGATCTTTACGTCTCGACCATTTCGAGACTCCTCGTCAGGTCCCCGATCTCATTCGGGACACCGAACTACGTTCGGTACATCAAAACACATAAACTCATAATATAACCGTCATCGAACTTTAAGCGTGTGGACCCTACGGGTTTGAGAACTATGTAGACATGACCGAGACACGTCTCCGGTCAATAACCAATAGCGGAACCTGGATGCTCATATTGGCTCCTACATATTCTACGAAGATCTTTATCGGTCAAACCGCATAACAACATACGTTGTTCCCTTTGTCATCGGTATGTTACTTGCCCGAGATTCGATCATCGGTATCTCAATACCTAGTTCAATCTCGTTATCGGCAAGTCTCTTTACTCGTTCCATAATACATCATCCCGCAACTAACTCATTAGTTGCAATGCTTGCAAGGCTTAAGTGATGTGCATTACCGAGAGGGCCCAGAGATACCTCTCCGACAATCGGAGTGACAAATCCTAATCTCAAAATACGCCAACCCAACAAGTACCTTTGGAGACACCTGTAGAGCACCTTTATAATTACGTTGTGACGTTTGGTAGCACACAAAGTGTTCCTCCAGTAAACGGAAGTTGCATAATCTCATAGTCATAGGAACATGTATAAGTCATGAAGAAAGCAATAGCAACAAACTAAACGATCAAGTGCTAAGCTAACGGAATGGGTCAAGTCAATCACATCATTCCCCTAATGATGTGATCCCGTTAATCAAATGACAACTCTTTGTCTATGGCTAGGAAACATAACCATCTTTGATCAACGAGCTAGTCAAGTAGAGGCATACTAGTGACACTCTGTTTGTCTATGTATTCACACATATATCATGTTTCCGATTAATACAATTCTAGCATCAATAATAAACATTTATCATGATATAAGGAAATAAATAATAACGTTATTATTGCCTCTAGGGCATATTTCCTTCAGTCTCCGACTTGCACTAGAGTCAATAATCTAGTTCACATCTCCATGTGATTTAACACCAATAGTTCACATCACCATGTGATTGACACCCATAGTTCACATCGTTGTGTGACCAACACCCAAAGGGTTTACTAGAGTCAACAATCTAGTTCACATCGCTATGTGATTAACACCCAAAGAATACTAAAGTGTGATCATGTTTTCCTTGTGAGAGAAGTTTAGTCAACGGGTCTGCCACATTCAGATCCGTAAGTATTGTGCAAATTTCTATGTCAACAATGCTCTGCACAGAGCTACTCTAGCTAATTGCTCCCACTTTCAATATGTATCTAGATTGAGATTTAGAGTCATCTGGATCAGTGTCAAAATTTGCATCGACATAACCCTTTACGACGAACCTTTTTGTCACCTCCGTAATCGAGAAACATATCCTTATTCCACTAAGGATAATTTTGACCGCTATCCAGTGATCTACTCCTAGATCACTATTGTACCCCTTGCCAAAATCAGTGTAGGGTATACAATAGATCTGGTACACAACATGGCATATTTTATAGAACCTATGGCCGAGGCATAGGGAATGACTTTCATTCTCTTTCTATCTTCTGCCGTGGTCGGGCTTTGAGTCTTACTCAGTTTCACACCTTGTAACATAGGCAAGAACTCTTTTTTTGACTGTTCCATTTTGAACTACTTCAAAATCTTGTCAAGGTATGTACTCATTGAAAAACTTATCAAGCGTCTTGATCTATCTCTATAGATCTTGATGCTCAATATGTAAGCAGCTTCACTGAGGTCTTTCTTTGAAAAACTCCTTTCAAACACTCCTTTATGCTTTGCGGAATAATTCTACATTATCTCCGATCAACAATATGTCATTCACATATACTTATCAGAAATGTCGTAGTGCTCCCACTCATTTTCTTGTAAATACAGGCTTCACCGCAAGTCTGTATAAAACTATATGCTTTGATCAACTTATCAAAGCATATATTCCAACTCCGAGATGATTGCACTAGTCCATAGATGGATCGCTGGAGCTTGCATATTTTGTTAGCACCTTTAGGATTGACAAAACTTTCTTGTTGCATCATATACAACTCTTCTTTAATAAATCCATTAAGGAATGTAGTTTTGTTTATCCATTTGCCAGATTTCATAAAATGTGGCAATTGCTAACATGATTCGGACAGACTTAAGCATAGATACGAGTGAGAAAATCTCATCGTAGTCAACACCTTGAACTTGTCGAAAACCTTTTGCGACAATTCTAGCTTTGTAGATAGTAACACTACTATTAGCGTCCGTCTTCGTCTTGAAGATCCATTTAATCTCAATGGCTCGCCGATCTCTGGGCAAGTCAATCAAAGTCCATACTTTGTTCTTATACATGGATCTCATCTCAGATTTCATGGCCTCAAGCCATTTCACGGAATCTGGGCTCATCATCGCTTCCTCATAGTTCATAGGTTCATCATGGTCAAGTAACATGACCTCCAGAACAGGATTACCATACCGCTCTGGTGCGGATCTCACTCTGGTTTACCTACGAGGTTCGGTAGTAACTTGATCTGAAGTTACATGATCATCATCATTGGCTTCCTCACTAATTGGTGTAGTAGTCACAGGAACAGATTTTTGTGATGAACTACTTTCCAATAAGGGAGCAGGTACAGTTACCTCATCAAGTTCTACTTTCCTCCCACTCACTTCTTTTGAGAGAATCTCCTTCTCTAGAAAGGATCCATTCTCAGCAATGAATATCTTGCCTTCGGATCTGTGATAGAAGGTGTACCCAACATTTTCTTTTTGGGTATCCTATGAAGACGACTTCTTGGATTTGGGTTTGAGCTTATCAGGTTGAAATTGTTTCACATAAGCATTGCAACCTCAAACTTTAAGAAATGACAGCTTAGGTTTCTTGCCAAACCATAGTTCATACGGTGTCGTCTCAACAGATTTAGATGGTGCCCTATTTAACGTGAATGTAGTTGTCTCTAATGCATAACCCCAAAATGATAGTGGTAAATCAGTAAGAGACATCATAGATCGTACCATATCTAGTAAAGTCTGATTACGACGTTCGGACACACCATTACGTTGTGGTGTTCCAGGTGGCGTGAGTTGAGAAACTATTCTGCATTGTTTCAAATGAATACCAAACTCATAACTCAAATATTCTCCTCCACGATCAGATCGTAGAAACTTTATTTTCTTGTTACAATGATTTTCAACTTCACTTTGAAATTCTTTGAGCTTTTCAAACGTTTCAAACTTATGTTTCATTAAGTAGATATACCAATATCTGCTTAAATCATCTGTGAAGGTGAGAAAATAATGATATCCGCCACGAGCCTCAACATTCATCGGACCACATACATCTGTATGTATGATTTCCAACAAATCTGTTGCTCTCTCCATAGTTCCGGAGAACGGCGTTTTAGTCATCTTTCCCATGAGGCACGGTTCGCAAGTACCAAGTGATTCATAATCAAGTGGTTCCAAAAGTCCATCAATATGGAGCTTCTTCATGCGCTTTACACTGATATGACCTAAACGGCAGTGCCACAAATAAGTTGCACTATCATTATCAACTCTGCATCTTTTGGCCTCAACATTATGAATATGTGTATCACTACTATCGAGATCCAACAAACCATTTTCATTGGGTGTATGACCATAGAAGGTTTTATTCATGTAAACAGAACAACAATTATTCTCTAACTTACATGAATAACTGTATTGCAATAAACATGATCCAATCATATTCATGCTCAACGCAAACACTAAATAACATTTATTTTAGGTTTAACACTAATCCCGAAAGTATAGGAAGTGTGCGAAGATGATCATATCAATCTTGGAACCATTTCCAATACACATCGTCACTTCACCCTTAACTAGTCTCTGTTCATTCTGCAACTCCCATTTCGAGTTACTATTCTTAGCAACTGAACTAGTATCAAATACTGAGGGGTTGCTATAAACACTAGTATCAAATACCTATGTCCACTTTTCCATCCTTCTTATCCGCCAATTACTTGGGGTAGTTCCGCTTCTAGTGACCAGTCCCTTTGCAGTAGAAGCACTATGTTTCAGGCTTAGGTCCAGACTTGGATTTTTTCACTTGAGCAGCAACTTGCTTGCCGTTCTTCTTGAAGTTCCCCTTTCATCCCTTTGTCCCTTTACTTGAAACTAGTGGTTTTGTTTACCATCAACACTTGATGCTTTTCTTGATTTCTACCTTCGTCGATTTCAGCATCACGAAGAGCTTGGGAATCGTTTCCGTTATCCCTTGCATATTATAGTTCATCACGAAGTGCTACTAACTTGGTGATGGTGACTAGAGAATTCTGTCAATCACTATTTTATCTGGAAGATTAACTCCCACTTGATTCAAGCGATTGTAGTACCCAGACAATCTGAGCACATGCTCACTGCTTGAGCTATTCTCCTCCACATTTTAGCTATAGAACTTGTTGGAGACTTCATATCTCTCAACTCGGGTATTTCCTTGAAATATTAACTTCAACTCCTAGAACATCTCATATGGTCCATGACGTTCAAAACGTCTTTGAAGTCCCGATTCTAAGCCGTTTAAGCATGGTGCACTAAACTATCAAGTAGTCATCATATTGAGCTAGCCAAACGTTCATAACATCTGCATCTGCTCCTGCAATAGGTTTGTCACCTAGCGGTGCATCAAGGA
Organism: Triticum aestivum; assembly: GCF_018294505.1. Taxonomy (NCBI): domain Eukaryota; kingdom Viridiplantae; phylum Streptophyta; class Magnoliopsida; order Poales; family Poaceae; genus Triticum; species Triticum aestivum. The sequence goes on along the minus strand of NC_057806.1, from coordinate 625,893,708 downwards.
CATAATTCTTCTGTGCAGCAATGAGGATAAACCTCAGATCACAGATCCAATCCACATCATTGCTACTAACATCATTCAACTTAGTTTTCTCTAGGAACATATCAAAAATAAAACAGGGGAGCTAAACGCGAGCTATTGATCTACAACATAGATATGCTAATACTACCAGGACTAAGTTCATGATAAATTTAAGTTCAATTAATCATATTACTTAAGAACACCCACTTAGATAGACATCCCTCTAATCCTCTAAGTGATCACGTGATCCATATCAACTAAACCATGTCCGATCATCACATGAGATGGAGTAGTTTCAATGGTGAACATCACTATGTTGATCATATCTACTATATGATTCACGCTCGACCTTTCGGTCTCAGTGTTCCGAGGCCATATCTGTTATATGCTAGGCTCGTCAAGTTTAACCTGAGTATTCCATGTGTGCAACTGTTTTGCACCCGTTGTATTTGAACATAGACCTATCACACCCGATCATCACGTGGTGTCTCAGCATGAAGAACTTTCGCAACGGTGCATACTTAGGGAGAACACTTGTACCTTGATAATTAGTGAGAGATCATCTTATAAAGCTACCGTCGAACTAAGCAAAATAAGATGTATAAAAGATAAACATCACATGCAATCAAAATATGTGACATGATATGGCCATCATCATCTTGTGCCTTTGATCTCCATCTCCAAAGCATCGTCATGATTTCCATCGTCACCGGCATGACACCATGATCTCCATCATCTTGATCTATATCAATGTGTCGTCACATGGTCGTCTCGCCAACTATTGCTCTTGCAACTATTGCTATCGCATAGCGATAAAGTAAAGCAATTATTTGGCGCTTGCATCTTATGCAATAAAGAGACAACCATAAGGCTTCTGCCAGTTGCCGATAACTTCAACAAAACATGATCATCTTATACAACAACTTATATCTCATCACGTCTTGACCATATCACATCACAACATGCCCTGCAAAAACAAGTTAGATGTCATCTACTTTGTTGTTGCAAGTTTTACGTGGCTGCTATGGGCTGAGCAAGAACCGTTCTTACCTACGGATCAAAACCACAATGATAGTTTGTCAAGTTAGTGTTGTTTTAACCTTCTCAAGGACCGGGCGTAGCCACACTCGGTTCAACTAAAGTTGGAGAAACTGACACCCGCTAGTCACCTGTGTGCATAGCACGGCGATAAAACCAGTCTCGCGTAAGCGTACGCGTAATGTCGGTCCGGGCCGCTTCATCCAACAATACCGCCGAACCAAAGTGTGACATGCTGGTAAGCAGTATGACTTATATCACCCACAACTCGCTTGTGTTCTACTCGTGCATATTACATCAATGCATAAAACCTGGCTCGGATGCCACTGTTGGGGAACGTAGTAATTTCAAAAAAAATCCTACGCACACGCAAGATCATGGTGATGCATAGCAATGAGAGGGGAGAGTGTGTCCACGTACCCTCTTGGACCGAAAGCAGAAGCGTTAGCACAACACGGTTCATGTAGTCGTACGTCTTCACGATCCGACCGATCAAGTACTGAACGCATGGCTGATACGTCTCCGTCGTATCTACTTTTCCAAACACTTTTGCCCTTGTTTTGGACTCTAACTTGTATGATTTGAATGGAACTAACCCGGACTGACGCTGTTTTCAGCAGAATTGCCATGGTGTTGTTTTATGTGCAGAAAACAAATATTCTCGGAATGACCTGAAACTCCACGGAACATCTTAGAAAAAACAATAAAAAATCCTCGCCAAAGATGAACACTAGGGGTCCCACACCCTTCTCACGAGGGTGGGGGGCGCCCCCCCTAGGGCGCCCCCCACCTCGTGGGCCCCCTGGAAACCCTTCGATGCCAACTCCAACTATATATATTTGCTTTCGGAGAGAGAAAAATCAGGGAGAAGAAATCACTGCGTTTTACGATACGGAGCCGCTGCCAAGCCCTAAAACCTCTCGGGAGGGCTGATCTGGAGTCCGTTCGGGGCTCCAGAGAGGGGGATTCGTCGCCGTCGTCATCATCAACCATCCTCCATCACCAATTTCATGATGCTCACCGCCGTGCGTGAGTAATTCCATCATAGGCTTGCTGGACGGTGATGGGTTGGATGATATTTATCATGTAATTGAGTTAGTTTTGTTAGGGTTTGATCCCTAGTATCCATTATGTTCTGAGATTGATGTTGCTATGACTTTGCTATGCTTAATGCTTGTCACTAGGGCCCGAGTGCCATGATTTCAGATCTGAACCTATTATGTTTTCATGAATATATGTGAGTTCTTGATCCTATCTTGCAAGTCTATAGTCACCTACTATGTGTTATGATCCGGCAACCCCGAAGTGACAATAATCGGGACCACTCACGGTGATGACCATAGTTTGAGGAGTTCATGTATTCACTATGTGCTAATGCTTTGTTCCGGTTCTCTATTATAAGGAGGCCTTAATATCCCTTAGTTTCCAATAGGACCCCGCTGCCACGGGAGGGTAGGACAAAAGATGTCATGCAAGTTATTTTCCATAAGCATGTATGACTATATACGGAATACATGCCTACATTACATTGAATAATTGGAGCTAGTTCTGTGTCACCCTATGTTATGACTGTTACATGATGAACCGCATCCGGCATAATTATCCATCACTGATCCGGTGCCTACGAGTTTTCCATATACTGGTTCTCGCTTATTTACTTTCCCGCTGCTACTGTTACAATCACTACAAAATACCAAAAACATTAATTTTGCTGTCTTTACTTTTGTTGCCGCTACCCCCACTATCATATTACTTTGCTACTAAACACTTTGTTGTAGATACTAAGTTTCCAGGTGTGGTTGAATTGACAACTCAGTTGCTAATACTTGAGAATATTCTTTGGCTCCCCTTGTGTCGAATCAACAAATTTGGGTTGAATACTCTACCCTCGAAAGCTGTTGCGATCCCCTATACTTGTGGGTTATCAAGACTAATTTCTGGCGCCGTTGCCGGGGAGCATAGCTCTATTCTTTGAGTCACTTGGGATTTATATCTTCTGGACACTATGAAGAACTTGAGAGATCCAAAAACCAAGATCTATCCCTCAACTACGAGGGGAGGTAAGGAACTGCCATCTAGCTCTGCACTTGATTCACCTTCTGTTATGAGTAAGTTAGCGACACCTACACCTGCTTCTGCTATTCGTTCTGATATGTCGCATGTTATTGATGATGCCACTTCTGCTATGCATGATACTTATGATGAAACTGCTTCTATGCCTGATACTACTGTGCCCCTTAGTGAATTTCTTGATGCACAAATTGCTAGGGCTAGAGAAAAAGAAATTATTGAATCTGAATACGATCATGATAGTGATGATGAAAATATGCCTGTTATTCCTGAGGGCTATCTTTTTGATATGGAATCTTCTGCCGCTATTTTAGCTTGCAAAGATAGATATGAGCTTAAGAGGTTATTAATTAAATGGAACAAAGAATCACTTAGAGATAAAATGAAACCCGACCCTGCTTTTGCTACTTCACCTATATGTGTTCCTGATAAGGATTATGAATTCTCTGTTGATCCTGATATAATTACTTTGGTTGAATCTGATCCGTTTTATGGCTATGAATCTGAAACTGTTGTGGCACATCTTACTAAGTTAAATGATATAGCTGCCCTGTTCACTAATGATGAGAGATCACGTTACTTTTATATACTCAAAATATTTCCGTTCTCATTAAAGGGTGATGCTAAGATATGGTTTAATTCTCTTGATCCTGGTTGTGTGCGTAGTCCCCAGGATATGATTTATTACTTCTCTGCTAAATATTTCCCTGCTCATAAGAAACAAGCTGCTTTGAGGGAAATATACAACTTCGTGCAAATTAAAGAAGAGAGTCTCCCACAAGCTTGGGGGAGGCTTCTCAAGTTACTTAATGCTTTGCCTGATCATCCTCTTAAGAAACCTGAAATACTTGATATCTTTTATAATGGACTAACCGATGCTTCCAGAGATTACCTGGATAGTTGTGCTGGTTCTCTTTTCAGGGAAAGAACACCGGATGAAGCTGAAATTCTATTGAATAATATGTTGACAAATGAAAATAATTGGGCACCTCCTGAGCTAGCTCCTGAGCCAACTCCTGCTCCAATTACTGAGCCTATTCCTAAACCAACTCCGAAGAAGAGAGGTGTTCTATTTCTCAGTCCCAAAGATATGCAAGAGGCAAAGAAATCTATGAAAGAAAAAGGTATTAAAGCTGAAGACGTTAAGAATTTACCTCCTATTGAAGAAATACATGGTCTTAATTCACCGCCTGTTGAAGAAACTTATGATCTTAATTCTTTATTTACTGAAGAACCTCCTGATCCCGATATCCCGACACAGGTAGTAAAGGTAAATTCTCTCTATAGATATGATAAAGCTGAAGTCCCTCCTACTAAAATTGCTAGTCAGTGCTTGGATGAGTTTGATAACTTTATGTTTAAGCAAGACGACTTCAATGCTTATTTTGGTAGACAATTAAAAGAAAATGCTTATATGATTAGATGCTTGGGTGATTATATGGATGATATTAAAGGTGAACTTAAACTTGTTAGCAAACATGCTTCTATGGTTACCACTCAAGTAGAACAAGTACTTAAGGCTCAAAAAGAAGTGCTTGATGAAATGAATAGTAAGAAAAATGATTATGCTGTTAGAGTGGCTACTAGAACTGGTAGAATGACTCAGGAACCTTTGTATCCTGAAGGCCACCCTAAGAGAATCGAGCAAGATTCTCAAAGAAATAATATTGATGTTCCTAGTTCTTCTAAAAAGAAGAAGAAGAAAAATGATAGAACTGTGCAAACTTCTAGTGAACCTATTGCTGAACCACCTGATAATCCAAATGATATTTCTATGTCTGATGCTGAAACACAATCTGGTAATGAACATGAACCTAGTAAAAATATTAATGATGATGTTCATGATGATGCTCAACCTAGTAATGATAATGATGTAGAAATTGAACCTGCTGTTGATCTTGATAACCCACAATCAAAGAATCAACGTTATGATAAAAGAGACTTTGTTGCTAGGAAACATGGTAAAGAAAGGGAACCTTGGGTTCAGAAACCCATGCCTTTTCCTCCGAAACCATCCAAGAAAAAGGATGATGAGGATTTTGAGCGCTTTGCTGAAATGATTAGGCCTATCTTTTTGCGTATGCGATTAACTGATGTGCTCAAAACAAATCCTTATGCTAAATATATGAAGGATATCATTACTAATAAAAGAAAGATACCGGAAGCTGAGATTTCCACCATGCTTGCTAATTATACTTTTAAGGGTGGAATACCAAAGAAACTTGGAGACCCCGGAGTACCTACTATACCTTGCTCCATTAAAAGAAATTATATTAAAACTGCTTTATGTGATCTTGGAGCCGGTGTTAGTGTTATGCCTCTCTCTTTATATCGTAGACTTGACTTGAATAAGCTGACACCTACCGAAATATCTTTGCAAATGGCTGAATAAATCAACTGCTATACATGTCGGTATTTGTGAGGATGTGCCTGTTGTGATTGCAAACGTTACTATTTTAACGGACTTTGTTATCCTTGATATTCCCGAGGATGATAGTATGTCCATTATTCTTGGAAGACCTTTTCTTAATACTGCAGGGGCTGTTATTGATTGCAACAAAGGCAATGTCACTTTTCATGTTAATGGTAATGAGCATACGGTACACTTTCCGAGGAAACAACCTCAAGTTCATAGTATCAACTCTATTGGAAAATTTCCATCGATTATATTTGGAGGTTTTGAATTTCCTCTTCCTACTGTCAAGAAGAAATATGATATACTTATTATAGGGGATGTGCATATCCCCGTTGAGGTAACTTAGTGTTATTTGAAATTTCTCCGGTTTCATGATTATCGGAATGAGTTTGTTAACAAGACTTGATAAACTTTGTTAGTGGATTCTTTTTGATGAGCATGAGATGGATGAAACTAGAAGCACAACTTTCTGTACCCTCTCTATACTTTCTGTTATTTATATTAAATAAAGTAAAAATAGTATTTTCTGTCTGTTTCCTGATTTATCCGTGCAATATAAAAATATCCCGAAAATAGAAGTCCTCAGAATGCCATGCCAATTTAATATGATTTTTTCAGGAATATTTGAGGATTTACTATGCAAAAATTACCGCGGGAGGAGCTGCCACCTGGCCACGAGGGTGGTGGATGCGCCCCCTGCCTCGTGGGCCCACGGTGGCCCTCCTCCACTTATCCCAGCACCCATCTTCTTCCTCTGTCTCACACAAACCCGAAAAACCAACTCAAGCACGAGTTCCAGCCACTTTTGCTGTGATTTTCAATCTCCTTGCTCAAAGCACCTCTCGCAAAACTGCTTGGGGAGATTGTTCCTTGGTATGTGACTCCTTTATTGGTCCAATTAGTTTTTGTTCTAGTGCTTTATTCTTTGCAAATTTGTGCTGCATAGGTGACCATGTTCTTGAGCTTGCATGTCAAATTTATATGGTTCCAAGTAGTTCTAATGCTTGATATAGGCTCTAGGCACTTGTAGGAGTAGTTGCTATCAATATTATTGAGTTTGGTTCACTTTATTTTTGAAGTTACTAAAAATTTCAGAATTTTTTAGAGAAAAACAATATGCTTAGGAAGATGTTCCAAGGTGGTTCCTCTAAGAAGCAAGGACCCAGAATTGCTATGCGCGATGCTGACGAGGATCCAACAAGAGACGCTCCAGTACGGCCTTGTGAATGGCCGTCGGAAAATTTTATGGACCATGCGGGAATTAAAGAAGAATTCAAAGCATATTTGCGCAATGCCGATCTTGAGGATTTTGAGGCTAACAAATGCCCCCAGTATCATGATCTCACAAGTTCATTTGTGAGGAGGTTTGAGTATTCATCTTCGCGTAATTCTCCTTCAGGCATGTTTGATCTTTATGATAAATCTTATACCATGGACTTAGAGGATTTTACTTCTGCTTGCAAACTTCCATCATGGGGTAGTGTTAGGGATCCCCCTAAATCTGAATTTAGAAACTTTCTTGCTAGTATAACTGTGGGGGAATCTAGAGATATAACGCAGGCTACCATAGGGAGCATTCACTTTCCTGCTATACATTATTTTACTCTCTTCATCGGTAGATGCATAAATGCTAAGGATGAAGCATGTCACATGTGTGTCCCTGATCTTAGCATTCTTAGGAGTGTTGTGTTAGGAGACCAATCTTATCATATGGGAGCCATTGTAGCTCGTAGGTTGCATCATAATAGACATAATGGAGATTTCTTTGGAGGAATTTATGCAACCCGCTTAGCTCATTTTCTTGAGATAGACATTCGTGAGGGTGATACGGAGTTGCCTCCTGCATATTTAGATTATGACTCTATGGCTTCGCACCAGTTTGTCGAGAGGCCTGAATCACCTCTCTTATATCGTTTAATTTTTGATAAACGACGTGTTTTCTGTATTACTCTCCTTGCTCCTGCCTTCTTTGATTCACAGATAAAAGGAAGATATGTTATTACCAGAGAGGAGGCAGAAGAGTACGAGAGGAGAGCGGAGGCAGCTCGACTCCACGCTGCAGCTCAGCAGGCGATAACCGCTGCACATCAGTATGATCCCAACTATTCTTCCTCATCACAGTACGACCCCAACAACTATTATTATGGATATCCGCCAGGCCAGCCGTGGCCATAGACCAACTTAGGCCAAAAGCCTAAGCTTGGGGGAGTACGTATTTCTCACCGACATTACATTTATGTTCACACACACTCATTGCTAGATGTCGGTGCTCATACTTTTTCACTGTAATATCCATGCTAGTTTATTTTCTTTTTCCTACTTTCTTCTTGTGTGTTTGCTAAACCTTAAGAAAAACCAAAAAAATTAGTAGTAGTTTATTTTTCTGCTATAGTAGTAATAATTAAAAAGAAAACCCAAAAATATTTCCCGTTCTTCTTTTGCTTGTTGGGAGCTTTCCCGTGTAAATAGTTTTATTTCTTTTCTTTTCTTTGGGGGTCAGTAGGAGAAGACCATAATTAAATTGTTGAAGTGGCTCTTATATGCATTATTGTTGATTTAACCCAGAGCCCATATTGCCTTGTCTTCTCCTGTTTATTGAATGCTCGCAGATTCCAGCTTAGTCCAATGCACGTACACTCTTATTATTATTCACACCGTTCGATCGTGCAAGTGAAAGGCAATTATGATGATATATGATGGACTGACTGAGATGAGAAAAGCTGGTATGAACTCGACCTCTTTTGTTTTTGTAAATATGATGAGTCCTCGTTCTTGATTCAGCTTATTATGAATAAACATGTTTGCAATGACAATTAGAGATCATAGTTGCTTGTGCCATGCTTGATTAGCTATGAGTTATAATGGTTTACCTTGTGTGCCAACATGCTATTAAGATGATTATGATGTGGTATGATGGGGTGGTATCCTCCTTTGAATGATTTAAGTGACTTGACTTGGCACATGTTCACGCATGTAGTTGAAACAAATCAACATAGCCTTCACGATATTTATGTTCATGGTGGATTATATCCTACTCATGCTTGCATCCAATGTTTATTAATTTTAATGCGTGTACATGGCTGTTGTCGCTCTCTAGTTGGTCGCTTCCCAGTCTTTTGCGAGCCTTCACCTGTACTAAGCGGGAATATTGCTTGTGCATCCAATCCCCTAAACCCCAAAGTTATTCCAGATGAGTCCACTATACCTTCCTATATGCGGTATCTACCTGCCGTTCCAAGTAAATTTCTATGTGCCAAACTCTAAACCTTCAAATAAACATTCTGTTTTGTATGCTTGAATAGCTCATGTATCAACCAAGGTTGTCCTTATCTTCCGTGTTAGGCGGGTTATTCTCAAGAGGAGTGTACTCCACTCCTCACTCACGAGAAAATGGCTGGTCACCGGGATGCCCAGTCCCATGCTTTATGCAAACTAAATCAAAATTAATTGCAAACAAAACTCCCCATGGGACCTGATGTATATTGGAGGCACTCGTTGTTTCGAGCAAGCCATGGATTGATGTTTGTTGGTGGAGGGGGAGTATAAACTTTACCATTCTATTTGGGAACCGCCTATAATGTGTTTAGCATGGAAGATATCACCATCTCTTAGTTGTTATGTTGACAATGAAAGTATACCGCTCAAAATACAATTTACCTCTATTTCAAAACCGAGCTCTGGCACCTCTACAAATCCCTGCTTCCCTCTGCGAAGGGCCTATCCATTTACTTTTATGTTGAGTCATCACCCTCTTATTAAAAAGCACTAGCTGGAGAGCACAGTTGTCATTTGCATTCATCACTATTAATTTATATTGGGTATGACTATGATTGGATCTCTTTTACCATGAATTACAATGTCTAGTCAGTCATTGATCTTTAAAGGTGCTTTGCATTTATGTTTTGCGGCCTCAGAAAGGGCTAGCGAGATACCATCTTGTAAGATATTATGATTGTTTTGAGAAAGTGTTGTCATCCGAGATTTATTATTATGACTTGCTAGTTGATTATGCTATTGATATGAGTAGTTATGAGACCTGAGAATTATTGCAAATGTGGTTAGTTAAGATCTATGCTGAAAACTTGAATACTGGCTTGACATAGTTACAACAACAAGAGCAAACAGAGTTTGTAAAAGTTTTTCTTTCTTTCAGTTTGTCAACTGAATTGCTTGAGGACAAGCAAGGGTTTAAGCTTGGGGGAGTTGATACGTCTCCGTCGTATCTACTTTTCCAAACACTTTTGCCCTTGTTTTGGACTCTAACTTGTATGATTTGAATGGAACTAACCCGGACTCACGCTGTTTTCAGCAGAATTGCCATGGTGTTGGTTTATGTGTAGAAAACAAATATTCTCAGAATGACCTGAAACTCCATGGAACATCTTAGAAAAAAGAATAAAAAATCCTCGCCAAAGATGAAGACCAGGGGGCCCACACCCTTCTCACGAGGGTGGGACCCCCCTAGGGCGCCCCCCCCCCCCACCTCGTGGGCCCCCTGGAAACCCTCCGACGCCAACTCCAACTCTATATATTTGCTTTCGGAGAGAGAAAAAACAGGGAGAAGAAATCATCGTGTTTTATGATACGGAGCCGCTGCCAAGCCCTAAAACCTCCCGGGAGGGCTGATCTGGAGTCCGTTCGGGGCTCCGGAGAGGGGGATTCATCGTCGTCGTCATCATCAACCATCCTACATCACCAATTTCATGATGCTCACCGCCATGCCTGAGTAATTCCATCGTAGGCTTGCTGGACGGTGATGGGTTGGATGAGATTTATCATGTAATCGAGTTAGTTTTGTTAGGGTTTGATCCCTAGTATCCATTATGTTTTGAGATTGATGTTGCTATGACTTTGCTATGCTTAATGCTTGTCACTAGGGCCCGAGTGCCATGATTTCAGATCTGAACCTATTATGTTTTCATGAATATATGTGAGTTCTTGATCCTATCTTGCAAGTCTATAGTCACCTACTATGTGTTATGATCCGGCAACCCCGAAGTGACAATAATCGGGACCACTCCCGGTGATGACCATAGTTTGAGGAGTTCATGTATTCACTATGTGCTAATGCTTTCTTCCGGTTCTCTATTATAAGGAGGCCTTAATATCCCTTAGTTTCCAATAGGACCCCGCTGCCACGGGAGGGTAGGACAAAAGATGTCATGCAAGTTATTTTCCATAAGCACGTATGACTATATACGGAATACATGCCTACATTACATTGCTGAATTGGAGCTAGTTCTGTGTCACCCTATGTTATGACTGTTACATAATGAACCGCATCCGGCATAATTATCCATCACTGATCCGGTGCCTACGAGTTTTCCATATACTGGTTCTCGCTTATTTACTTTCCCGCTGCTACTGTTACAATCACTACAAAATACCAAAAACATTACTTTTGTTGTCTTTACTTTTGTTGCCGCTACCCCCACTATCATATTAGTTTGCTACTAAACACTTTGCTGCAGATACTAAGTTTCCAAGTGTGGTTGAATTAACAACTCAGCTGCTAATACTTGAGAATATTCTTTGGCTCCCCTTATGTCGAATCAACAAATTTGGGTTGAATACTCTACCCTCGAAAGTTGTTGCGGTCCCCTATACTTGTGGGTTATCAGTGGCACCTCCGAGTTCTGCACACGTTCAACTCGATGACGTCCCTCGAACTCCGATCCAGCCGAGTGTTGAGGTAGAGTTTCGTCAGCACCACGGCGTGGTGACGATCATGATGTTCTACCGATGCAGGGCTTCACCTAAGCACCGCTACGATATGATCGAGGTGGATTATGGTGGAGGGGGCACCACACATGGCTAAGAGATCAAGAGATCAATTTTTGTGTCTATGGGGTGCCCCCTGGCCACGTATATAAAGGAGTGGAGGAGGGGAGGGGCCGGCCCTCTCTATGGTGCGCCCTAGGGGAGTCCTACTCCCACCGGGAGTTGGATTCCCCCTTTCCTAGTAGAACTAGGAACCCTTCCAAGTAGTAGGAGTAGGAGAGAAGGAAAGGGAAAAGAGAAGAGAAGGAAGGAGGGGCGCAGCCCTTCCCCCTAGTCCAATTTGGACTAGGCCTTGGAGGGCGCACGGCCTGCCTCTCTCTCTTTCCCCTAAAGCCCAATAAGGCCCATACACTCCCCGGCGAATTCCCGTAACTCCCGAGTACTCCGATAAATACCCGAATCACTCGGAACCTTTCCGGTGTCCGAATATAGTCGTCCAATATATCGATCTTTACGTCTCGACCATTTCGAGACTCCTTGTCAAGTCCCAGATCTCATCCAGGACTCCGAACTACATTCGGTACATCAAAACACATAAACTCATAATATAACCGTCATCGAACTTTAAGCGTGCGGACCCTATGGGTTCGAGAACTATATAGACATGACCGAGACACGTCTCCAGTCAATAACCAATAGCGGAACCTGGATGATCATATTGGCTCCTACATATTCTACGAAGATCTTTATCGGTCAAACCGCATAACAACATACGTTGTTCCCTTTGTCATCGGTATGTTACTTGCCCGAGATTCGATCGTGGGTATCTCAATACCTAGTTCAATCTTGTTACCGGCAAGTCTCTTTACTCATTTTGTAATACATCATCCTGCAACTAACTCATTAGTTGCAATGCTTGCAAGGCTTAAGTGATGTGCATTACCGAGAGGGCCCAGAGATACCCCTCCGACAATCGGAGTGACAAATCCTAATCTCGATCTATAACAACTCAACAAGTACCATTGGAGACACATGTAGAGCACCTTTATAATCACCCAGTTACGTTGTGACGTTTGGTAGCACACAAAGTGTTCCTCCGATAAACGGGAGTTGCATAATCTCATAGTCATAGTAACATGTATAGGTCATGAAGAAAGCAATAGCAACAAACTAAACAATCAAGTGCTAAGCTAACGGAATGGGTCAAGTCAATCACATCATTCTCCTAATGATGTGATCCCGTTAATCAAATGACAACTCTTTGTCTATGGCTAGGAAACATAACCATCTTTGATCTAGTCAAGTAGAGGCATACTAGTGACACTCTGTTTGTCTATGTATTCACACATGTATCATGTTTCTGGTTAATACAATTCTAGCATGAATAATAAACATTTATCATGATATAAGGAAATAAATAATAACTTTATTATTGCCTCTAGGGCATATTTCCTTCAGATATAATATAGCATGTCACAATCAAAAATTATAGATACATTGGAGACATATCAGACAGTTGCATTCATGTTAAATAGGGCACCATCTAAATCTGTTGAGACGACACCATACGAAATATGGTTTGGAAAGAAACCAAAGTTGTCGTTTCTTAAAGTTTGGGGTTGCGATGCTTATGTGAAAAAAAATTCAAACTGATAAGCTCGAACCCAAATCGGAGAAGTGCGTCTTCATAGGATACCCAAAAGAAACTGTTGGGTACACCTTCTATCACAGATCCGACGGCAAGATATTTGTTTCTAAGAATGGATCCTTTCTAGAGATGGAGTTTCTCTCGAAAGAAGTGAGTGGGAGGAAAGTAGGATGAGGTAGTTGTACCTTCTCTCGAATTGGAAAATGGTTCATCACAGAAATCACTTCCAGTGATGCCTACACCAATTAGTGAGGAAGTTAATGATGATGATCATGAAACTTCAGATGAAGTTACTACCGAACCTCATAGGTCAACCAAAGTACGGTGCACACCAGAGTGGTACGGTAATTCATCACAGAAATATGTTCCTGTGACTACTACACCAATTAGTGAGGAAGCTAATGATGATGATCATGTAACTTTAGATCAAGTTACTACCGAACCTCGTAGGTAAACCAGAATGAGATCCGCACCAGAGTAGTACGGTAATCCTGTTCTAGAGGTCATGTTACTTGACCATGACGAGCCTACAAACTATGATGAAGCAATGATGAGCCCAGATTCCGCGAAATGGCTTGGGACCATGAAATCTGAGATGGGATCCATGTATGAGAACAAAGTGTGGACTTTGGTTGACTTGCCCGATGATCGGGAAGCCATAGAGAATAAATGGATCTACAAGAAGAAGATTGACGCTGACGGTAATATTACTGTCTACAAAGCTCGACTTGTTGCGAAAGGTTTTTGACAAGTTCAAGGAGTTGACTACGATGAGACCTTCTCGCCCGTAGCGATGCTTAAGTCTCTCTGAATCATGTTAGCAATTGCCGCATTTCATGATTATGAAATTTGGCAAATGGATGTCAAAACAGCATTCCTTAATGGATATCTTTAAAAAGAGTTGTATATGATGCAACCAGAAGGTTTTACCAATCCTAAAGGTGCTAACAAAGTGTGCAAGCTCCAGCGATCCATTTATGGACTGGTGCAAGCCTCTCGGAGTTGGAATATATGCTTTGATAGTGTGATCAAAGCATATAGTTTTATACAGGCTTGTGGTGAAGTCTATATTTACAAGAAAGTGTGGGAGCACTACAGCCTTTCTGATAACTATATGTGAGTGACATATTGTTGATCGGAAATGATGTAGAATTTTCTGGAAAGCATAAAGGAGTTTTTCAAAGAAAAGACCTCAGTGAAGCTGCTTACACATTGAGCATCAAGATCTATAGATAGATCAAGACGCTTGATAAGTTTTTTCAATGGATACATACCTTGACAAGATTTTGAAGTAGTTCAAAATTGAACCGTCAAAGAAGGAGTTCTTGCCTGTGTTGCAAGGTGTGAAGTTGAGTAAGACTCGAAACCCGACCATGGCAGAAAATAGAAAGAGAATGAAATTCATTCCCTATGCCACAGTCATAGGTTCTATAAAGTATGCTATGATGTGTACCAGACCTATTGTGTACCTCACCATGAGTTTGGCAAGAGGGTACAATAGTGATCTAGGAATGGAGGTGGCAAGGACTTCGTCGTAAAGGGTTATGTCTATGCAAGCTTTGACACTGATCCAGATGACTCTAAATCTCAATCTGGATACATATTGAAAGTGGGAGCAATTAGCTAGAGTATCTCTGAGCAAAGCATTGTAGACATAGAAAATTTGCAAAAAACATACAACTCTGAATATGGCAGACCCGTTGACTAAACTTCTCTCACAAGCAAAACATGATCACACCTTAGTACTCTTTGGGTGTTAATCACATAAGATGTGAACTATTGGTGTTAAATCACATGACGATGTGAACTAAATTATTGACTCTAGTGCAAGTGGGAGACTGAAGGAAATATGCCCTAGAGGAAACAATAAAGTTATTATTTTATATTTCCTTATATCATGATAAATGTTTATTATCCATGCTAGAATTGTATAAACCGGAAACTTGATACATGTGTGGATACATAGACAAAACACAATGTCCCTATTAAGCCTCTACTAGACTAGCTCGTTAATCAAAGGTGGTTAAGTTTCCTAGCTATGGACATGTGTTGTCATTTGATGAACGGGATCACAACATTAGAGAATGATGTGATGGACAAGACCCATCTGTTAGCTTAGCACTATGATATTTTAGTTTATTGCTATTGCTTTCTTCATGACTTATACATGTTCCTATGACTATGAGATTATGCAACTCTCGAATACCGGAGGAAAAATTAGTGTGCTATCAAACGTCACAACGTAACTGGGTGATTATAAAGATGCTCTACAGGTGTCTCCGATGGTGTTTGTTGAGTTGGCATAGATCGAGATTAGGATTTGTCACTCCGTGTTTCGGAGAGGTATCTCTGGGGCCTCTCGGTAATGCTCATTGATGTCTACTACACAACCTTCTTCTTGTAGACGTTGTTGGGCCTCCAAGTGCAGAGGTTTGTAGGACAGTAGCAAATTTCCCTCAAGTGGGTGACCTAAGGTTTATTAATCCGTAGGAGGCGTAGGATGAAGATGGTCTCTCTCAAACAACCCTGCAACCAAATAACAAAGAGTTTCTTGTGTCCCCAACACACCCAATACAATGGTAAAATGTATAGGTGCACTAGTTCGGCGAAGAGATGGTGATACAAGTGGTATATGGATGGTAGATAAAGGTATTTGTAATCTGAAAATATAAAAACAGCGAGGTAACTAATGATAAAAGTGAGCACAAACGGTATTGCAATGCGTTGAAACAAGGCCTAGGGTTCATACTTTCACTAGTGCAAGTTCTCTCAACAATAATAACATAATTGGATCATATAACTATCCCTCAACATGCAACAAAGAGTCACTCCAAAGTCACTAATAGCGGAGAACAAACGAAGAGATTATGGTAGGGTACGAAACCACCTCAAAGTTATTCTTTCTGATCGATCTATTCAAGAGTCCGTAGTAAAATAACATGAAGCTATTCTTCCCATTCAATCTATCCTAGAGTTCGTACTAGAATAACACCTTAAGACACAAATCAATCAAAACCCTAATGTCACCTAGATACTCCAATGTCACCTCAAGTATCCGCGGGTATGATTATATGATATGCATCACACAATCTCAGATTCATCTATTCAAGCCAACACAAAGTACTTCAAAGAGTGCCCCAAAGTTTCTACCGGAGAGTCAAGACGAAAACATGTGCCAACCCCTATGCATAGGTTCATGGGCGGAACCTGCAAGTTGATCACCAAAACATACATCAAAGTGAATCAATAGAATAACCCATTGTCACCATAGTTATCCCATGCAAGACATACATCAAGTGTTCTCAAATCCTTAAAGACTCAATCCGATAAGATAACTTCAAAGGGAAAACTCAATCCATTACAAGAGAGTAGAGGGGGAGAAACATCATAAGATCCAACTATAATAGCAAAGCTTGCGATACATCAAGATCATATCACCTCAAGAACACAAGAGAGAGAGATCAAACACATAGCTACTGGTACATACCCTCAGCCCCGAGGGTGAACTACTCCCTCCTCGTCATGGAGAGCACCGGGATGATGAAGATGGCCAACGGAGAGGGATTTCCCCCTCCGGCAGGGTGCCGGAACGGGTCTAGATTGGTTTTCGGTGGCTACGGAGGCTTCTAGCGGTGGAACTCCCGATCTATTCTGCTCCCCGAAGTTTTTAGTGTATATGGGTATATATATAGGAGGAAGAAGTACGTCGGTGGATCTCCGGGCTATCCACGAGGCAGGAGGGCGCGCCCAGGGGGTGGACGCGCCCCCCACCCTCGTGGGCAGCCCGGGACTCTCCTGGTCCATCTCCGATACTCCGTGGGCTTCGTCTGGTCCAAAAATAAGTTCCGTGAAGTTTCAGGTCAATTGGACTCTGTTTCATTTTCCTTTTCTGTGATACTCTAAAACAAGGAAAAAACAGAAACTAGCACTGGGCTCTAGGTTAATAGGTTAGTCCCAAAAATCATATAAAATAGCGTATAGATGCATATAAAACATCCAAGGTTGATAATATAATAGCATGGAACAATCAAAAATTATAGATACCTTGGAGATGTATCAGCATCCCCAAGCTTAATTCATGCTCGTCCTCGAGTAGGAAAATGATAAAAACAGAATTTTTGATGTGGAATGCTACCTAACATATTTATCCATATAGTTCTCTTTATTGTGGCAAGAATATTCAGATCCATAAGATTCAAGACAAAAGTTTAATATTGACATAAAAATAATAATACTTCGAGCATACTAATAAAGCAATCATGTCTCCTCAAAATAACATGGCCAAAGCAAGCTATCCCTACAAAACCATATAGTCCGGCTATGCTCCATCTTCACCACACAAAGTATTTAAATCAGGCACAACCCCGATGACAAGCCAAGCAATTGTTTCATACTTTTGATGTTCTCAAACTTTTTTGATCTTCACGCAATACATGAGCGTGAGCCATGGACATAGCACTATAGGTGGAATAGAATGGTGGTTGTGGAGAAGACAAAAAGGAGAAGATAGTCTCACATCAACTAGGCGTATCAACGGGCTATGGAGATGCCCATCAATAGATATCAATGTGAGTGAGTAGGGTTTGCCATGCAACAGATGCACTAGAGCTATAAGTGTATGAAAGCTCAAAAAGAAACTAAGTGGGTGTGCATCCAACTCGCTTGCTCACGAAGACCTAGGGCATTTTGAGGAAGCCCATCATTGGAATATACAAGCCAAGTTCTATAATGAAAATTTCCCACTAGTATATGAAAGTGACAACATAAGAGACTCTCTATCATGAAGATCATGGTGCTACTTTGAAGCACAAGTGTGGTAAAAGGATAGTAGCATTGTCCCTTCTCCCTTTTTCTCTCATTTTTTTATTTGACCTTTTCTCCTTTTTTGGCACTTTATTTCTTTTTTTTCTTTTTCGTTCGGAGTCTCATCCCGACTTGTGGGGGAATCATAGTCTCCATCATCCTTTCCTCATATGGGACAATGCTCTAATAATGATGACCATCACACGTTTATTTTCTTACAACTCAAGAATTACAACTCGATACTTAGAACAAAATATGACTCTATATGAATGCCTCCGGCGGTGTACCAGGATGTGCAATGACTCATGAGTAACATGTATGAAAGAATTATGAATGGTGGCTTTGCCACAAATACGATGTCAACTACATGATCATGCAAAGCAATATGACAATGATGAAGCGTGTCATAATAACGGAATGGTGGAAAGTTGCATGGCAATATATCTCGGAATGGCTATGGAAATGCCATAATAGGTAGGTATGGTGGCTGTTTTGAGGAAGGTATAAGGTGGGTTTAAGGTGCCGGTGAAAGTTGCGCGATACTAGAGAGGCTAGCAATGGTGAAAGGGTGAGAGTGTGTATAATCCATGGACTCAACATTAGTCATAAAGAACTCACATACTTATTGCAAAAATCTACAAGTTATCAAAGAAAAGTATTACGCGCATGCTCCTAGGGGGATAGATTGGTAGGAAAAGACCATCACTCGTCCCCGACCGCCACTCATAAGGAAGACAATCAATAAATAAATCATGCTCCGACTTCATCACATAACGGTTCACCATACGTGCATGCTACGGGAATCACAAACTTCAACACAAATATTCCTCAAATTCACAACTACTCAAGTAGCATGACTCTAATATCACCATCTTCATATCTCAAAACAATCATCAAGTATCAAACTCCTCATAGTATTCAATGCACTTTATACGAAAGTTTTTATTATACCCCTCTTGGATGCCCATCATATTAGGACTAAATTCATAACCAAAGCAAATTACCATGCTGTTTAGGACTTTCAAAATAATATAAGTGACGCATGAGAGTTCATATATTTCTATAAAATAAAACCACCATTGTGCTCTAAAAATATATAAGTGAAGCACTAGAGCAACAACAAACTACTCCGAAAGATATAAGTGAATATCAATGAGTAGTCGAATAATTATGAAACTATATGAAGACTCTCTAAAATTTAAGAATTTCATATCTTGGTATTTTATTCAAAAAGCAAGAAAAACAAAAGAAAATAAAATGACGCTCCAAGCGAAACACATATCATGTGGCGAATAAAAATATAGCTCCAAGTAAAGTTACCGATGAACGAAGACGAAAGAGGGGATGCCTTCCGGGGCATACCCAAGCTTAGGCTCTTGGTTGTCCTTGAATACTATCTTGGGGTTCCTTGGGCATCCACAAGCTTAGGCTCTTGACACTCCTTATTCCATAGTCCATTGAATCTTTACCCAAAACTTGAAAACTTCACAACACAAAACTTAACAGAAAACTCGTAAACTCCATTATTATAAGAAAATAAATCACCACTAAGGTACTGTTGTGAACTAATTCTTTATTTATATTGGTGTAATATCTACTGTATTCCAACTTCTCTATGGTTTATACCCTCCGATACTACTCATAGATTCACCAAAATAAGCAAACAACACATAAAAAACAGAATCTATCAAAAACAGAACAGTCTGTAGTAATCTGGATCAAACGTATACTTCTGGAACCCCAAAAATTCTAAAATAAATTTCTGGACGTGAGGAATTTATCTATTAATCATATGCAAAAATAATTAACTAAATAGAACTCTCCAATAAAAATGGAAGCAATTCTCGTGAGCGCTAAAGTTTCTGTTTTTTACATCAAGATCAACAAGACTTTCCCCAAGTCTTCCCAACGGTTCTACTTGGCACAAACACTAATTAAAACATAAAAACTCAATCATAACAGAGGCTAGATGATTAATTTATTACTAAAAAGTAACAAAAAGCAAGGAACAAAAATAAAGTTGGGTTGCCTCCCAACAAGCGCTATCGTTTAACGCCCCTAGCTAGGCATGATGATTTCAACGATGCTCACATAAAAGATAAGAATTGTAACATAAAGAGAGCATCATGAAGAATATGACTAGAACATTTAAGTCTAACCCACTTCCTATGCATAGGGATTTTGTGAGAAAACAACTTATGGGAACAATAATCAACTAGCATAGGAAGGCAGAACAAGCATAACTTTAAAACTTTAAGCACATAGAGAGGAAACTTGATATTATTGCAATTCCTACAAGCATATATTCCTCCCTCATAATAATTTTCAGTAGCATCATGAATGAATTCAACAATATAACCAGCACCTAAAGCATTCTTTTCATGATCTACAAGCATAGAAATTTTATTACTCTCCACACAAGAAAAATTCTTCTCATGAATAATAATGGGAGCAGACTCAACAAAATAGTTATCATGTGAGGAATAATCCAATTGAAAACTAAAATCATGATGACAAGTTTCATGGATATCATTATTCTTTATAGAATACAAGTCATCACAATAATCATCATAGATAGCAACTTTGTTCTCATAATCAATTGGAACCTTTTCCGGAATAGTGGATTCATCACAAAATAAAGTCATGACCTCTCCAAATCCACTTTTATCAATATAATCATCATAAATAGGAGGCGTGCTATCATCATAATACATTTGGTCATCAAAACTTGGGGGACAAAAATATCATATTCATCAAACATAGCTTCCCCAAGCTTGTGGCTTTGCATATCATTAGCATCATGGATATTCAAGGAATTCATACTAACAACATTGCAATCATGCTCATCATTCAAAGATTTAGTGCCAAACAATTTAATGCATTCTTCTTATAACACTTTGGCACAATTTTCCTTTCCATCATACTCACGAAAGAAATTAAAAAGATGAAGCGTATGAGGCAACCTCAATTCCATATTTTTTTGTAGTTTTATTTTATAAACTAAACTAGTGCTAAAACAAGAAACAAAAATATTCGATTGCAAGATCTAAAGATATACCTTCAAGCGCTAACCTCCCTGGCAACGGCGCCAGAAAAGAGCTTGATGTCTGCTACACAACCTTCTTCTTGTAGACGTTGTTGGGCCTCCAAGTGCAGGGGTTTGTAGGACAGTAGCAAATTTCCATCAAGTGGATGACCTAAGGTTTATCAATCCGTAGGAGGCCTAGGATGAAGATGGTCTCTCTCAAACAACCCTGCAACCAAATAACAAAGAGTCTCTTGTGTCCCCAACACACCCAATACAATGGTAAATTGTATAGGTGCACTAGTTCAGCGAAGAGATGGTGATACAAGTGGTATATGGATGGTAGATAAAGGTATTTGTAATCTGAAAATATAAAAACAGCAAGGTAACTAATGATAAAAGTGAGCGCAAACGGTATTGCAATGCGTTGAAACAAGGCCTAGGGTTCATACTCTCACTAGTGCAAGTTCTCTCAACAATAATAACATAATTGGATCATATAACTATCCCTCAACATGCAACAAAGAGTCACTCCAAAGTCACTAATAGCGGAGAACAAACGAAGAGATTATGGTAGGATACGAAACCACCTCAACGTTATTCTTTCTGATCGATCTATTCAAGAGTCCGTAGTAAAATAACATGAAGCTATTCTTTCGGTTCAATCTATCCTAGATTTTGTACTAGAATAACACCTTAAGACACAAATCAATCAAAACCCTAATGTCACCTAGATACTCCAATGTCACCTCAAGTATCCGTGGGTATGATTATACGATATGCATCACACAATCCCAGATTCATCTATTCAAACCAACACAAAGTACTTCAAAGAGTGCCCCAAAGTTTCTACCGGAGAGTTAAGACGAAAATGTGTGCCAACCCCTATGCATAGGTTCATGGGCGGAACCCGCAAGTTGATCACCAAAACATACATCAAGTGAATCAATAGAAATAACCCATTGTCACCACGGTTATCCCACGCAAGACATACATCAAGTGTTCTCAAATCCTTAAAGACTCAATCTGATAAGATAACTTCAAAGGGAAAACTCAATCCATTACAAGAGAGAAGAGGGGGAGAAACATCATAAGATCCAACTATAATAGCAAAGCTCGCGATACATCAAGATCATATCACCTTAAGAACACGAGAGAGAGAGAGAGAGAGAGAGAGAGAGAGAGAGGTCAAACACATGGCTACTGGTACATACACTCAGCCCCGAGGGTGAACTATTCCCTCCTCGTCATGGAGAGCACCGGGATGATGAAGATGGCCACCGGAGAGGGGTTTCCCCCTCCGGCAGGGTGCCGGAACGGGTCTAGATTGGTTTTCGGTGGCTACGGAGGCTTCTGGCGACGGAACTCCCGATCTATTCTTCTCCCCGAAGTTTTTAGGGTATACGGGTATATATAGGAGGAAGAAGTACATCGGTGGATCTTCGGGCTGTCCACGAGGCAGGGGGGCGCGCCTAGGGGGGTGGGCATGCCCCCCACCCTCGTGGGCAGCCCGGGACTCTCCTGGTCCATCTCTGATACTCCGTGGGCTTCTTCTGGTCCAAAAATAAGTTCCGTGAAGTCTCAGGTCAATTGGACTCCGTTTGATTTTCCTTTTCCGCGATACTCTAAAACAAGGAAAAAAACGAAACTAGCACTGGCACTGGGCTCTAGGTTAATAGGTTAGTCCCAAAAATCATATAAAATAGCATATAGATGTATATAAAACATCCAAGGTTGATAATATCATAGCATGGAGCAATCAAAAATTATAGATACGTTGGAGACGTATCATTCATCACTATAAGCCTTGCAAGCAATGTGACTAATGAGTTAGTTGCGGGATGATGCATTACGAAACGAGTAAAGAGACTTGCCAGTAACGAGATTGAACTAGTTATGATGATACCGACGATCAAATCTCGGGCAGTAACATACCGATGACAAAGGGAACAACATATGTTGTTATGCGGTTTGACCGATAAAGATCTTCGTAGAATATGTAGGAGCCAATATGAGCATCCAGGTTCCGCTATTGGTTATTGATCGGATATGTGTCTCGGTAATGTCTACATAGTTCTCGAACCCGTAGGGTCCGCACGCTTAACGTTCGATAACGATTTGTATTATGAGTTTCATGTTTTGATGAACTGAAGTTTGTTCGGAGTCCTGGATGAGATCACGGACATAACGAGGAGTCTCTAAATTGTCAAGAGGTAAAGATTCATATATTGGAAGGTTGCATTCGGACATTGGAATGGTTCCGAGTGGTTCGGGCATTTTTCCGGAGTACGGGGAGGTTACCGAAACCCCCCGGGAGAAGTTATGGGCCTTATGGGCCATAAGAGGGAAGCACACAAGCCCACAAGCGGCTGGTGCGCCCCCCCCCCCCTTGGGCAGGAGGCCGATTTGGACTAGGAGAAGGGGGCGCCCCTCCCCCCCTTTCCTTCTCCTTCTCCCTTCCCCCTTTCCTACTCTGTGTGGGAGGTGGAATCCTACTAGGACTAGGGAGTCCTAGTAGGACTCCACACCTTGGCGCGCCCCCTTAGGGCCGGCTGCCTCTCCCTCTCCGTGTGCGGTGCCCCCCTCCACAGTTACACACCTCAGTCATACCGTTGCAGTGCTTAGGCGAAGCCCTGTGTCGGTAACTTCATCATCACCGTCACCACGCCGTCGTGCTGACGGAACTCTCCCTCGGCCTCAACTGGATCAAGAGTTCGAGGGACGTCGCCGAGCTAAACGTGTGCAGATCACGGAGGTGCCGTACGTTCGGCACTTGGATCGGTTGGACCGCGAAGATGTTCGACTACATCAACCGCGTTACTAAACGCTTCCACTTTTGGTCTACGAGGGTACGTAGACACACTCTCCCCTCTCCTTGCTATGCATCTCCTAGATAGATCTTGCGTGATCATAAGTAAAAAAAATTGAAATACGGCATTCCCCAACATTGCCCGGTCCATGGTTCTCTGCAATACCATCAAGCTTTGCCATCTCCGGGAAAAGGCGCATTGTTTTTATTTTGTTGTTAAACTTGTATGTGAAGTTCATTTGGAGTGTCTATACATTGTTGTAACTGTGCTTTCCTAGCAGCTGATTCTTTCTCATATATTTTAGAATACCAATAACCTTCAATAATTCCAGTTTATTTCTATCCACATACATTATGTTTAATATAAGCTCTCAAACCCCCAATGTAATAGCTGAGAAATAAATTTTCAAATAGGAATGGATGATCTCTTTCAAAAACTGTCACACAATACTCATAGTTGTCAATGTAGTTAGCCACAGTTGTTTTTTGTTGTATGTTCTTCAGTAGTTCCATGGCTTTATGTACTGACGCTTCAAAAAATATGTCTGCTAACATGTGCACAGTCGTTGCCCTTAATCATATTTTGATATTGTTGACAACATACATATAGGGAACTAATCATCTCTGTCAAGTGCATCTCAGGTTTATTTCCCAAAAGATAATAGTGTGGATCATGACTGACATGTTCAAGATGGTCAAAGTACGGAGAAACAAGACAAAAAAGCTCTGGCTCTTTTCATTTTCCTCTAGATATAGGGATCCCACACTATTAAGAGGGGCCAACTGGTTCTCACAAAAGACTTGCGCAAAATCTAGGAAAACCTCTTGGTGGAGTTTTTACCCTAGCTGTGATGTTGGCCTCTGCCTTGTCTGGACGGCCGAAGGTTTCCGGACGACCAGCGCATCACAGTTCTCCGGTTGTCCGTTGCTCACCGGAAATTTGGTGCCATGACACCAGTAAGAAATCCATGGATTTCTGATCCTTCCATACGACCGGCTTCCGGACGTCCGTGGGTGACCGGAAATCCGATGCCTCATCACAGAGCCGAAATGACGAATTTCCGATCCTCTCCGGACGACCGTGCACCGGACGTCCGACGTTCTTCGGACATCTGCACCTTGTGTTCCCAATTCTCTCTGCTGTTGCGCTGACCCATTCCACTCTCCAGTGGTCGGACGTCTAGTCCTTCTTTTCTGTCCGGATGTCCAATGTCCTTCGGACGTTCGGCAACTGTGCAACTTAAGTGATCTCCAACGGCCATTTTCTCACTAGGACTATATATATCTTTCTCCCACCCCGAGTGAGAGTTGTCCAACGCAGTAAAAAGATTCTAAGAACACTTTTCTCTCGCACTCTCTCTTGCTTTCACCAAATCCTAGATCCCGAGTGCATTTGTGAGGATTCTTGAGTGTTGTTCCAATCAAAAGATAGATCGTTCCTCTCTCCTCCTCCCAACCAATGGAATTCATGATTTGAGCAAGTTTTGAGCGGTACCCTTGATCTTATTGCTCTTGGGGGTTGGAGACTCCTAGGCGGTAGGAGTTCTTCGATGAGTTCCACGGTGGGTGCCAACTGTCGGGGCGAAGGCATTTCCACGCCATGGCAAGGGGCACGCACCCGGCGAGGAGAATTGAAAAGGCCAGGGCGGGTCATTCGCAGCGGCTTAAGGTCAATTCGGAGCAGTGGAGTTGACAGTAGGTTTAGATAGTGGCTCGAAGCCGTGAGGCGGAGATTCCGGGCCACGACAGATGCAGGTGGAGAGGCGGTTCACCGCGGTGGGACAGAACAGCTCACCACGAAGAGAACAGCAATAGCGACTCAACGGGTTGGCCGCTAATCTTACAGCAGCGTAATCGCTTGGTTCAGAGGTTTCTGCAACATCAAGGAGCAGACCGGGCTGTGTGCACATGAAGATGTATCTCTGATCAAGGACGGACAGAAATAGAGTTCAGTTATAGATTCAGTTGTGCTCCTGCTGTAAGTGGACATGTACATGGATCCGAACCGAGCCACCGCGGGGTGAGAACGGCACCATGATGGCCGCAGTAGCAACACCGACAAGGCGAAACCCAGTAGCAGCGGAAGTGTCGGCCACGGCGGCTCATGGCAGTAGCGAAGTCCATGGGGCAGAGGTAGAACCGGGGGCCGCGGGCGAACCGGTGTTGGAGTACAGTGATGACCCACAAGTATAGGGGATCTATCGTAGTCCTTTCGATAAGTAAGAGTGTCGAACCCAACAAGGAGTAGAAGGAAATGATAAGCAGTTTTCAGCAAGGTATTCTCTGCAAGTACTGAAATAAGTGGTAACAGATAGTTTTGTGATAAGATAATTTGTAACGAGCAACAAGTAACAAAAGTAAATAAAGTGCAGCAAGGTGGCCCAGTCCTTTTTGTAGCAAAGGACAAGCCTGGACAAACTCTTATATAAGGAAAAGCGCTCCCGAGGACAGATGGGAATATCATCAAGCTAGTTTTCATCACGTTCATATGATTCGCGTTCGGTACTTTGATAATTTGACATGTGGGTGGACCGGTGCTTGGGTGTTGTTCTTACTTGAACAACCATCCCACTTATGATTAACCTCTATTGCAAGCATCCGCAACTACAACAAAAGTATTAAGGTAAACCTAACCATAGCATGAAACATATGGATCCAAATCAGCCCCTTACGAAGCAACGCATAAACTAGGGTTTAAGCTTATGTCACTCTAGCAACCCATCATCTACTTATTACTTCCCAATGCCTTCCTCTAGGCCCAAATAATGGTGAAGTGTTATGTAGTCGACGTTCACATAACACCACTAGAGGCTAGACAACATACATCTCATCAAAATATCGAACTAATACTAAATTCACATGACTACTAATAGCAAGACTTCTCCCTTGTTCTCAGGAACAAACGTAACTACTCACAAAGCATATTCATGTTCATAATCAGAGGGGTAATAATATGCATAAAGGATCTGAACATATGATCTTCCACCAATTAAACCAACTAGCATCAACTACGAGTAATTAACACTACTAGCAACCTACTAGCACCAATCCCAGACTTGGAGACAAGAATTGGATACAAGAGATGGTGCTGATGAAGATGTTGATGGAGATTGCCATCTCCTGATGAGAGGAGCGTTGGTGATGACGATGGCGATGATTTCCCCCTCCGGGAGAGAAGTTTCCCCAATAGAACAGCTCTACCGGAGCCCTAGATTGGTTCCGCCTCGTGGCGGCGGAGTTTCATCCCGAAAGGTTGCTTCTGGTTTTTTCTCGATGAAAGACTTCATATAGCAGAAGATGGTCATCTGAGAGCCACCGGGGGGGCCCACGAGGTAGGGGGCGCGCCCTAGGCCCCCCCCCCCACCCTCATGGACAGGGTGTGGGCCCCCTGGTCTTCATCTTTCGCGGTGATTTTTCATTATTTATTATAAGGTATTCCATGGAGTTTCAGGACTTTTGGAGTTGTGCAGAATAGGTCTCTAATATTTGCTCCTTTTCCAGCCCAGAATTCTAGTTGTCGGCATTCTCCCTCCTTATGTAAACCTTATAAAATAAGAGAGAATAGCCATAAGTATTGTGACATAATGTGAAATAACAGCCCATAATGCAATAAATATCGATATAAAAGCATGATGCAAAATGGACGTATCAACTCCCCCAAGCTTAGACCTTGCTTGTCCTCAAGTGAAAGCCGATAACAATAAATGTGTCCCCATGTTTAGAGGTAGAGGCGTCGATAAAAATAAAATACGGACATGAAGGCATCATGATTATTCTCATAACAGCAACATATATAGATATTGTCATATGATTACTTATGTTCAAGTGATGATCTATTCACAATGCAAAAGTATGAATCAGAAACCTTATTGAGAACCAACAAACTATAACCTCAGTCATTGAAGCAATTGCAATTTATCATAACATCAGAAAGAGTCTATGTCAGAGCTAAAAAGCAAGTCCACATACTCAACTATCATCTAGTCCTTCATAATTGCTAACACTCACGCAATACTTGTGGTTACGGAGTTTTAATCGGACACAGAGAAAGATAGGGGCTTATAGTTTCGCCCCACAACCTTTTACCTCGAGGGTAATGTCAACAATAATAACTCATGCCCCCCTACATCCAATTAGATATATATATATCAGGTTCTTTCCAACATGCTGGGCTTGCCAAAGGATAAAATGAAAAAGGGAGAGGTGAAGATCACCATGACACTTGCATAAGGTAGAAGATAATAATAAAAGATAGGCCCTTCGCAGAGGGAAGCAGAGGTTGCCATGCGCTTTTATGGTTGGATGCACAAAATCTTAATGTGAAAGAACGTCACTTTATATTGCCCCTTGTGATATGAACCTTTATTATGCAGTTCGTCGCTTTTATTACTTCCACATCACAAGATCGTATAAAGCTTATTTCTCCCACACTAATCATACATATTTAGAGCAATTTTTATTGCTTTGCACTGATGACAACTTACTTGAAGGATCTTACTCAATCCATAGGTAGATATGGTGGACTCTCATGGCAAAACTGGTTTAAGGGTATTTGGAAGCACAAGTAGTATCTCTACTTGGTGCTGAGAATTTGGCTAGCATGAGGGGGAAAGGCAAGCTCAACATGTTGGATGATCCATGACAACATACTTTATCTCAGATATAATAAAACATAACCCATTACGTTGTCTTCCTTGTCCAACGTCAACTCTTTAGCATGTCATATTTTGATGAGTGCTCCCAATCATAAAAGATGTCAATAATAGTATATTTATATGTGAAACCTCTCTTTCCTTATTACTTCCTATTGATTGCAATGATGACCAAAGCTATGTCTGCCAACTCCCAACAACTTTTAATCGTCACACTCTTTCTATGTGAAGTCATTACTATCAATAAGATGATCTCTTGTTTCTTCTTATTCTTTTTCTCTTTTCTTTTATTCACCCAAGATCATAGCAAGAAAATCAAGCCCTTGACTCAACACTAATCTTTATTATATAACTCACGGACTCGATTACATAGAGAGATCATAAGGCAAAACTCAAAACTAGATCATGCCATAAACTTTATTCTACTAGATCAAAATACTACTAATAGGATCGAACTAAGGAAAACGGTAAAGATAGGAGTTGTGATTGTGATACGATACCGGGGCACCTCCCCCAAGCTTGGTTGTTGCCAAGGAGAGTGCCCATACCCATGTGATTATATCTCCTTGGTTGGTGAAGAAGGTGGAGGTGTTGTTGACTTAGTTGATGGCATAGACTTCTCCCTTAATTTATGCTTGAGGACGGCATTTTGGTCCCTCAGATCATCAATCTCCCACTCCAGGGTTAATATCTTTTTGCATAGGTCCTACTTATTTTCCTGCAAGAGACGAAAAGGGATAAACTCGAATTTTGATTTCTTTACCCTATCAGGGAGACTTGACTTTTTGAACTCCACGTGCATATCCCCAGGTTCAGGTAATGGGGCTTCATCTTCATTTGAGCTCGTCTCCTCCTTCCCATTGGGTTCATAGTCCTATTCTTCCTCCGTGGTCCAACCATCATGCTCCACATCTCCATAGACCTTAGGATTAGCTAAGTAATCATCCACATAGCTTTCTCCTTCTGAATCCTGGGAAGACATGTTGATCTAATCTGCAGCGGGACAACTCGAAACAAAAACAGTGGATAATTGCATGATACGGGAGTCAAAACCTTTGGGAGAATATATAGTGAATTTTTACCAACCAAAATATGTATCATGCAAGAAAACAGAGTCCGGAAGGCACACGAGGTGCTCACGAGGTAGGGGGGCGCGCCCTCCACCCTCGTGGGGACCTCATGTCCTTCCCGGACTGCTACTTAATTTTCTATTTTTCTAAATATTCCAAAACGGAGAAATATTGCCTTAAAAACTGTTTTGGAATTAGTTTACTTACCGTACCACATACCTATTCCTTTTCGGAGTCTGAAACATTCTGGAAAGTGTCCCTTATGTATTCCTCCGGGGTTACGGTTTCAATAATAATGGTTTCAACATTTATGGGATTACCTGAGATATAATGTTTGATTCTTTGACCGTTTACCACCTTCGGATTTATGCCTTCGAAGTTGTTGATTTTTATGGCACCAGAACGATAGACCTCCTCAATAACATAGGGGCCTTCCCATTTAGAGAGAAGTTTTCCTGCAAAAAATCTTAAGTGAGAGTTGTATAGCAATACATAATCACCTACATTAAACTCACGCTTTTGTATCCTTTTGGCATGCCATCTTTTAACCTTTTCTTTAAACAACTTGGCATTTTCATAAGCTTGGGTTCTCCATTCATCAAGTGAGCTAATATCAAATAACCTCTTTTCACCGGCAAGTTTGAAATCATAGTTGAGCTCTTTAATAGCCCAATATGCCTTATGTTCTAGTTCGAGAGGTAAGTGACATGCTTTTCCATATACCATTTTATACGGAGACATACCCATAGGATTTTTATATGCAGTTCTATAGGCCCATAATGCATCATCAAGTTTCTTGGACCAATTCTTTCTAGACCTATTGACAGTCTTTTGCAAAATTAATTTGAGTTCTCTATTACTCAATTCTACTTGACCACTAGACTGTGGGTGATACGGAGATGCAATTCTATGATTGACGTCATATTTAGCAAGCATTTTACGGAAAGCACCATGAATAAAATGTGAACCACCATCAGTCATTAAATATCTAGGGACTCCAAACCTCGGAAAAATAACTTCTTTAAGCATTTTAATAGAAGTGTTATGATCAGCACTACTAGTTGGAATAGCTTCTACCCACTTAGTAACGTAATCAACAGCAACTAAAATATGTGTATATCCATTAGAGGCAGGAAAAGGTCCCATATAATCAAAGCCCCAAACATCAAATGGTTCAATAACAAGTGAATAATTCATAGGCATTTCTTGACGTCTACTAATATTACCAATTCTTTGACATTCATCACAAGATAGGACAAACTTACGGGCATCCTTGAAGAGAGTAGGCCAATAAAAACCGGATTGCAATACCTTATGTGCAGTTCTATCTCCCGCATGGTGTCCTCCATAAGTTTCGGAGTGGCACTTGCGTAGGATATGTTCCTGTTCATGCTCAGGTACACAACGTCTAATAACACCATCTACTCCTTCTTTATAAAGATGTGGGTCATCCCAAAAGTAATGTCTCAAATCATACAAGAACTTTTTCTTTTGTTGGTATGTTAATCTAGGTGGTATGAATTTAGCAACAATGTAATTAGCATAATCAGCATACCAAGGAGTACTACGAGAAGTACTTATGACATTTAATTGTTCATCAGAAAAGCTATCATCAATAGGTAGTGGGTCATCAAGAACATTCTCTAACCTAGATAAGTTGTCTGCAACGGGGTTCTCAGCTCCTCTTCTATCAACAATATGCAAATCAAATTCTTGTAGCAAGAGAACCCATCTAATAAGTCTAGGTTTAGCATCTTTCTTCTCCATAAGATATTTAATAGCAGCATGATCAGTGTGGATAGTTACTTTAGAATCAACAATATAAGGTCTGAACTTATCACAAGCAAATACAACTGCTAAAAGTTCTTTTTCAGTAGTAGCATAATTTCTTTGAGCATTGTCTAGAGTCTTACTAGCATAATGGATAACATTTAATTTCTTATCAACTCTTTGCCCTAGAACAGCACCTACAGCATAATCGCTAGCATCACACATAATTTCAAAGGGTAAATTCCAATCAGGTGGCTGAACAATAGGTGCAGAGACTAATGCTTTCTTAAGTATTTCAAATGCTTCTACACAATCATCATCAAAGACAAATGGTATATCTTTTTGTAATAAATTAGTCAGAGGCCGAGAAATTTTTGAGAAGTCCTTAATGAACCTCCTATAAAATCCGGCGTGACCAAGGAAACTTCTTATACCTTTGATGTCCTTGGGACATGGCATCTTTTCAATAGCATCAACCTTGGCTTTATCAACTTCAATACCTCTTTCAGAAACTTTATGCCCCAAGACAATACCTTCATTAACCATAAAGTGGCACTTTTCCCAATTCAAGACAAGATTAGTTTCTTCACATCTCTGCAAAACTCGATCAAGATTGCTCAAGCAATCATCAAAAGAAGATCCATAGACGGAAAAGTCGTCCATGAAAACCTCACAAATCTTTTCACAAAAGTCAGAGAATATAGCCATCATGCATCTTTGAAAGGTAGCAGGTGCATTACATAAACCAAAAGGCATACGTCTATAAGCAAAAGTACCAAAAGGGCATGTAAAAGTAGTCTTTGATTGATCTTTAGCCGACACAGGTATTTGAGAGAAACCAGAATAACCATCTAGAAAGCAGTAATGTGTATGTTTGCATAATCTTTCTAGCATTTGATCGATAAAAGGTAAAGGGTAATGATCTTTCTTAGTAGCCTTATTTAATTTGCGGAAATCAATTACCATCCTATAACCTGTAATAATTCTTTGTGGAATCAATTCATCTTTATCATTAGGAACAATAGTAATACCTCCCTTCTTAGGGACACAATGAACAGGACTTACCCACTGACTATCAGCAACGGGATAAATTATACCTGCCTCCAGAAGCTTTAGTATTTCTTTTCTTACCACTTCTTTCATTTTAGGATTCAGACGTCGTTGAGGATCACAAACTAGTTTGGCATCTGCTTCCAAATTTATTTTATGTTGACATAGAGTGAGACTAATGCCCTTAAAATCATCAAGAGTACATCCAATAGCAGCACGGTGCTTCTTTAGAGTTTTCAATAATCTTTCTTCTTCATGCAATGAAAGGTTAGCACTAATAATAACATGATATATCTTCTTTTCATCAAGATAAGCATATTTAAGATTATCAGGCAACGGTTTAAGCTCAAACACGGGATCACCCTTAGGTGGAGGGGGATCCACTAGGATTTCAATAGGCAAATTGTGTTTCAAAATAGGTTCCTATTTAAAGAATACTTCATCTATTTCCCTTCTTTCATTCATAAACATATCATTCTCATGGTCTAGCAAATATTGTTCTAAAGGATCACTAGGAGGTACGACAATAGAAGCAAGACCAATAATTTCATCCTTACTAGGCAATTCTTTTTCACGGTGTTGTCTACTAAATTTAGAGAAATTAAATTCATGAGACATATCATCTAAACCGATAGTAACAACATCCTTTTTGCAATCTATCTTAGCACTAACAGTGTTTAAGAAGGGTCTACCAAATATAATGGGACAAAAGCTATCTTGTGGGGAACCAAGAACAAGAAAATCAGCAGGATATTTAGTTTTCCCACACAAGACTTCAACATCTCTAACAATTCCCATTGGTGATATAATATCTCTATTGGCAAGTTTAATTGTGACATCAATATCTTCTAACTCAACAGGTGCAATATCATGCATAATTTCTCTATATAGGCCAATAGGTATTGCACTAGCACTGGCACCCATATCACATAAGCCATGATAATAATGATCTCCTATTTTAACAGAAATAACATGCATGCCTACCACAGGTCTAGGTTTATCTTTAGCACAAGGTTTAGCAATTCTAGCAGTTTCATCACAGAAATAAATAACATGCCCATCAATATTATCAGACAAGAGATCTTTAACAATAGCAATATTAGGTTCAACTTCAACTTGCTCAGGAGGTGTATAAGTTTTAATATTGCTTTTACGAACTACAGTTGAAGCTTTAGCATGATCCTTTATCCTAACAGGGAAAGGTGGTTTCTCAACATAACAAATAGGAACAATAGGATCATTATAAGTGACAGTTTTTCTTCAACTTTAATTGGTGCAGCTACTTTTACTTCTATGGGAGGATGATATTTAAACCACTTATCCTTAGGGAGATCAACATAAGTAGCAAAAGATTCACAGAAAGAGGCTACTATCTCAGAATCAAGTCCATATTTAGTGCTAAATTTATGAAAAATATCGGTATCCATAAAAGATTTAACACAATCAAAACTAGGTGTCGTACCTGACTCCTTACCATTGTAAAGGTCCCAATCTTCAGAGTTGCGTTTAATTCTATCAAATAAATCCCATCTAAATCCAACAGTCTTCATCATAAAAGAGCCAGCACAAGAAGTATCGAGCATGGTGCGATTATTTTCAGAAAGCCGAGCATAAAAATTTTGAAGAATTGTTTCTCTTGGGAGCTCATGATTGGGGCATGAATATAACATTGATTTAAGCCTACCTCAAGCTTGAGCGATGCTTTCTCCTTTGCGAGGCCAAAAATTATATATATAATTGCGATCACGATGAACAAGATGCATAGGGTAATACTTTTGATGAAATTCCAATTTCAATCTTCTATAGTTCCATGATCTCGTATCATCACATAGCCTATACCATGTCAATGCGTCTCCCTTCAAAGATAAAGGGAAGACCTTCTTCTTAGCAACATCATCGGGTATACCTGCAAGCTTAAATAATCCGCAAACTTCATCCACATATATTAGGTATTCATCAGGATGCTTTGTTCCATCTCCTATAAAAGGATTAGCTAGCAGTTTCTCTATCATACCCGAAGGATACTCATAAGGAATTTCATTTTCAATAGGTTCAGTAGGTTGAGGAGAAACTCTTTGCTCTACTGGTCGGGGTGAAGATACCACGAACAAGCCCCTCAGAGGATTACTTTCCATAGTAACAAGTGACAGTAAATTTCAGCACACTATACAAATTTTTCCTTACCAAATTCCACCTACCAAAGGCGCTTCACTCCCCGGCAACGGCGCTAGAAAAGAGTCTTGATGACCCACAAGTATAGGGGATCTATCGTAGTTCTTTCGATAAGTAAGAGTGTCGAACCCAACGAGGAGCAGAAGGAAATGATAAGCGGTTTTCAGCAAGGTATTCTCTACAAGTACTGAAATAAGTGGTAACAGATAGTTTTGTGATAAGATAATTTGTAACAAGCAACAAGTCACAAAGTTAAATAAAGTGCAGAAAGGTGGACCAATCCTTTTTGTAGCAAAGGACAAGCCTGGACAAACTCTTATATAAGGAAAAGCGCTCCCGAGGACACATGGGAATATCGTCAAGCTAGTTTTCATCACGTTCATATGATTCGCGTTCGGTACTTTGATAATTTGACATGTGGGTGGACCGGTTCTTGGGTGCTATTCTTACTTGAAC
The DNA here is from genome assembly GCF_018294505.1 of Triticum aestivum. Taxonomy (NCBI): domain Eukaryota; kingdom Viridiplantae; phylum Streptophyta; class Magnoliopsida; order Poales; family Poaceae; genus Triticum; species Triticum aestivum. The sequence continues at coordinate 625,858,990 of NC_057806.1, read as the reverse complement.
AAGCATCCCACTTATGATTAACCTCTACTACAAGCATCCGCAACTACAACAAAAGTATTAAGGTAAACCTAACCATAGCATGAAACATATGGATCCAAATCAGCCCCTTACGAAGCAACGCATAAACTAGGGTTTAAGCTTTTGTCACTCTAGCAACCCATCATATACTTATTACTTCCCAATGCCTTCCTCTAGGCCCAAATAATGGTGAAGTGTTATGTAGTCGACGTTCACATAACACCACTAGAGGCTAGACAACATACATCTCATCAAAATATCGAACGAAAACCAAATTCACATGACTACTAATAGCAAGACTTCTCCCTTGTCCTCAGAAACAAACGTAACTACTCACAAAGCATATTCATGTTCATAATCAGAGGGGTAATAATATGCATAAAGGATCTGAACATATGATCTTCCACCAATTAAACCAACTAGCATCAACTACAAGGAGTAATTAACACTACTAGCAACCTACTAGCACCAATCCCGTACTTGGAGACAAGAATTGGATACAAGATATGAACTAGGGTTTTGATATGAGATGGTGCTGATGAAGATGTTGATGGAGATTGCCCTCTCCCGATGAGAGGAGCCTTGGTGATGATGATGGCGATGATTTCCCCCTCTGGGAGAGAAGTTTCCCCGGTAGAACAGCTCTGTCGGAGCCCTAGATTGGTTCTGCCAAGGTTCCGCCTCGTGGCGGCGGAGGTTCGTCCTGAAAGGTTGCTTCTGGTTTTTTTCTCGACAAAAGACTTCATATAGCAGAAGATGGTCATCGGAGAGCCACCAGGGGGCCCACGAGGTAGGGGCGCGCCCTAGGGGGGCGCGCCCTGGGGGGCGCCCCCCACCCTCGTGGACAGGGTGTGGGCCCCCTGGTCTTCATCTTTGGCGAGGATTTTTCATTATTTATTATAAGGTATTCCGTGGAGTTTCAGGACTTTTGGAGTTGTGCAGAATAGGTCTCTAATATTTGCTCCTTTTCCAGCCCAGAATTCTGGCTGCCGGCATTCTCCCTCCTTATGTAAACCTTATAACATAAGAGAGAATAGCCACAAGTATTGTGACATAATGTGAAATAACAGCCCATAATGCAATAAATATCGATATAAAAGCATGATGCAAAATGGACATATCATACAGCAGCCAACGTGCACCGGCGGGTTGATGGCACGGACGAAACAGGCGGGTCTTTCAGCAGCTTCGAAGCAGCCGTGGCGACTTGGATGGCGCGGATGAGGCCAGGTCATCTTGAGACAGAGACCAGTGATGGCGGACCCTGGCAGAGGCACGGTCAGGCCAGGGTGATGACTCGCATGTGACAGGCGGCAGGTGTTGCGATTGTGGATACCCACTAGGCTTGCATCGACGCTTCTGGTCGCATGTCTTCCTCATAAGTAGTAATTGAAGATTAAACAATTTGATGGGTAGCTTCACATCACGTAATACTAGTTGGAGGTACGTACTTCCTCCGTCTAGGTGCATAGGTCATCTTACGAAAATCAAATATTCCCAAAAGTCCTAGGCGCATTACATTAAATCTCGTTCTCGTTTCCCTCCCAGCCTCGTATTGCCACACACCTAGGGAGAAAGAGGAGGCGCCCAGAGGAGAAGGCCACTGCATGCATCCCTATTGGGGTTTGATTAGGCAAGAGATTGATGATTGTTTTGCATGCACTGACGTATTCAATGCAGATTTTACTTTTGTTTTAAACCAGCATTGTGATTGGAAGTTTCCTAGCTTGTCGTGCTCGTACTCATCCAATCACAATCCACCTAGGTCGCGCTGCTCTTCCTAATGTGACTTACTCACCTAGACGGAGGGAGTAGTATTTTTCCTTTGGTTTCCCCGCCATGAAGTAGTAGCAGCCACGTATGCGGAGACGCCCCGGGACTTGATGGTGCGGGAAAATTGTTTTTAAACGGTTCGGATGTGGCTGCAATTATCTTGCGCAAGCGCGCCGAACCAGATCAATCTCCAACACTAGGTACCCAAGAGGATCACGTTTGGAGACTGTAGATAATCAATACAACTCCAAGCTGATATCAGTCTCAGACACATCTTTGACTGAATTCTGCAACAGCGCAACAACGGAATTTCGATCTTCGGTCGGATTCGACGGATCACCAAAAGGCGCGTGTGGCAGCATACATGTGCGTGTCTGTCTCACGCGTAGTTTCTTTCCAAAAACTAACAACGAGGATACGACCTGTAGCGACTCAGCGGCCGCGTATGAGTTATTGCAGTGGAAAACTTTTGTCCGTCTGGCTTCAAACGGCTATACGGTGAAAATCGCTCCGGATTCAATGGATCGTCCAGTCACGATGGCGCACACTACAACCCTAATTTTCTCTTTGACCGAAAATCTTGTATATGTTGCTTTGATTGTTCGTCGGTGATAATGTCTTCTGCGCCGGCTCTTTTTCACCCAACACATCACGAGCTTCTCGATCCCTGAGATAGATACCTCCAAGAACTCAACACCACCATGCGCAGGCCCCACGGTGGGCGCCAACTGTCGGGGAATTGTCACGGCAGATGTCCTAATGTGAGGATTTAGTCGTGAGGCCAACGCATCTATGCGGTATCTTGAAGGGGTTGGTCGGAATCGAGAGACGCGAGGCAGATCAACACAAAGACAAGGATTTAGACAGCTTCAGGCCCCGGGAAACATTATCCGGTAATAACCCTACATGCTCTGTGTGGCTAGGTCTCATTATGCTCATGAGGGAGTCGCCGGTAAACCGGCTCTTTGTGTCTAGCCCTAGAGATTCTTTCTTCTTGCTTTTCCTTCTTGGGGAGCCTTGCCCATCCTTATATAAATTGAAGGGGCCGGCTTACATGTAGAGTCCTAGTAGGATTAGGACTAGTCTCTTTTCTATTACAAGACAGATAGCAATCCAGGTCTTATTCAAATTGTTTAAGTCGGCCTGCTGGGCCACCTCCCATGATGGGCCACGGCCTACCTCCATGAGAATACCCATGTCCCATATCCACGACACTCTAGAAAGTTTGTGAGGGTTTGGAGACCACTCCAAGGTCTACCACTAGTTGTTGATAATCGCCTTTGTGGTGATATCTCAAAGAGAGAATAGGGTGAGCCTTCGTGGCATTGGTGTGCCTTCGTGGTGACATCCACCTCCCTAAAAGGTGACGTAGCTTCGCTCCAATGAAGTGAACATCAGCATACATCCTCGTCTCTCGGAGTTGCGGTTATTCCTAACCCTAGCTCCCTACTTGTGATTACTTGACTCTTAGTCTTTACTTGTCTTTATATTGTGCATGCTTATTCATTTCTTGTAGTACTTGGTCACCTTGCTTAGCTCATTGTATCATCTTCGCAATTGTTAGGCTTACCTTCATATTCCACATTTTAGCCTAAAATTGCTAAGTAAGAACTAAAATTTGTAATTGTACCTATTCACCCCCCCCTGTCTGTGTCAAAACCGGCGGATCTTGGGTAGGGGGTCCCGAACTGTGCGTCTAGGATCAATGGTAACAGGAGACATGGGACACAATGTTTACCCAGGTTCGGGCCCTCTCTATGGAGGTAATACCCTATGTCCTGCTTGATTGATATTGATGAATATGGGTGTTACAAGAGTTGATCTACCACGAGATCGTGATGGCTAAACCCTAGAAGCCTAACCTATATGAATATGGTAATGAATATATCCTTTCTGGACTATCCCCTCTGGTTTATATAGACACCAAGGGGATCTGGGGTTTGCATAGAGTCGGTTACATAAGAAGGAATCTTCATAGTCGGTCGCCAAGCTTGCCTTCCACGCCAAGGAGAGTCCAATCCAAACACAGGTACAATCTTCGGTCTTCATGTCTTCACAGCCCATCAGTTCGTCCCATGGATAACAGGCCGGACGCCCAAGGACCCCTTAGTCCAGGACTCCCTTAGTAGCCCCTGAACATGGCTTCAATGACAAGGAGTTCGGCATGCAGATTGTCTTCGGCATTGCAAGGCGGGTTCCTTTTTATCTGAACTTCAAGATATTCTTCGGATGCGATGATAGTATCCAGACCTGTCACACACATCATACATAACCGTAGAGAGAATATATATTTTTACACGAGTCTAATCCACTAACAGCTTTTACAATATGACATCACGTCTGTCCGGTCATAATTTCGGACCGTTTTTTGTCTGCCGCTCCACGTTTCGAGACGCAGTTGCCATTGGCATGTTGTAACATCCCAAATTTTCAATTTGGAATGTTATACATTAGATCATCAATGAATATCATATTTCTTTTGCATTCTGGTTGATCCTAGAAATTCTACGCAACTCAATGACCCACGGAGAGAGTTGGGGATTTCGTTATTTTCATATTTGAGTTCTCTCAAATTTTGAGAATAGGATCATTTGATTTTATTTATTTTATCATCAATTATTTCTATTACAAAACTATGAGAGAGGGAATAAAATGACTTTCCCAACATAAAGAAATATTGAGGATTTAATAATAAAATTTAATAGGATTTTTTTTCCGGAGTTTTTCGGTGTTTTATTTGAATTTAGGAAAAATGTGCATTTTTCAAAATTGCATTTAGGTCCCAAATAAATGTTCACCTTGTGAGGCTTGATTTTAGAAGCCCGTGAAAATTTATTTCGGAATTTTTGGAGTCCATTTAGTATTTCTTTTTATTCCTTTTTCTTCCGAGCGGAATATTTATAAAAAAACGCGTCGCGCGCCGACTGGGCCAAGGCCCAGCCGACGGCCCACCCCGCCGCCTGTCGTCTCCCTCCAGGAGACTGGAGCCGCCGCCGCCGCCCGAGTCCGGCTCGGAGCCGCCCCCCGTCCCCTTCCCCAAGGCAGCACACCCCCCTCCTTAAATACCGGACCCCCCCCCGCCGCCCTCACCTCACCCCACCCGCCCGAGCCGCCCGCCGAGCGCGCCGCCGCCCGACGCCGCAGCGCCCCGCCGCCCGTGCCGTGCGCCGCGCCGCCGCCCCCGCCGCACCCCGCCGACCGCCGGAGCCCCGCCCGCCCGCCGGAGTGCCTCGCCGGAGGTATAGCCGCCGCCGTTCGCCGTTCGTTTTTTTAAAAAAACCGCCTCGGTTTATTTTTTTCTCTGGTTTATTTAATTAGTGAACGTTCACCGATCCGTTCGTTTTAGCGAACGTGTTCACCGGTTAGTTTCTGTTAACGAACGTCCGTTCGACTAACAGTTCGTCAGTTTTCTTTTTCTCGGATTAAATCCGTGATTTATCTGATCGCGATTCCTGATCCGATTTTCGTTTTAGTTTAACTTTTCGCTCGTTTATCGAAATCAGGTGATTCAAGCGCCTAGAGTTTCATCTCGAAACCCTCTATCCATTTAACCAACTTAAACAAGATTTTGCTACTGTAAAATTTGCCCTAGATCCGGATTACTAGAATGAAGTTGTTTTCTTTCGCCGTTTGACTTTCGTTGCTTCGTTCGATTTGATTCTTTTGCCAACCGGAGTTCTTAAGTTGAACCTTCTAGTTAGATCTCTTATTTGAGTTTTACCTGTGCATTAGATGAGTACTTATTGTATGTTCGTTTGTTTGTTTGCGATAGAGTATCCGGAGTGCGCCGCCTGTTACTTCGAATCGCTAGGTTTCCCGGATCATCAGCAAGGCAAGTAACACTTTGATCATACCTTCTCTACTACCCAGTTTTATTGCATTAGATCAATCCTCACACATTGCATGATTAGGATCTAATTAAATTGTGGGATGGGAAGTAGATGAGGTAGTACCTATTACCTGTTTATTTTCAAACCTTTGGGAGTTACTTCTACGTTTGCTTATTATGCGATGCTATGCTAGTAGACGTGGATTGGGTGAGTGAAATCCATGACAGATGTGAGATTGTTAATTAATGGTTTATCTAAGGTGGCAACTTAAACACACATCTGGGTGGATTGAGGCACCTGGGTATTCCAGGACTTGCCTGTTTTCTTTTGGACCGCCACCCAGGCTCAAAGGGATCATAAGACTATTCATACTAGAAACTTCCGTGTGCAGCCACAAGCTATTATGGGCTCTAGCATAGTTGACTAAGTTGTGCGAACTCTTACAGTGGTAGACTAGCAGATGTAGGGGATGTAGGTGGTACGGTCTACCCGATCGTAAGGTGCTAGCGCTTCTGAAAGACTATGTCTCGGTCATCCGTCTTCTCAAACACCATGTAGTGCGAGAAACCAAACGGAGGCGATCGAGTCTTGTGGGGAAAAGTGCGCAAACCTCTGCAGAGTGTAACAAACTAATCATGATTAGCCGTGTCCCCGGTTATGGACATCTTGAGTATCTAGTACCTGGATTATCATGTGAATCTCAACATGTTACTCTAAATTAATTTTGTTGGGTTATGTTTAATGATGATGCTTAATTGGGATTGAGAATGCTGTCAACCATTCTCAATGTTTAACAACTACCATGATAGTTAAATAAATTTATTCCTTTGAAGTAGGGAAAAATTGGCTTTACGCAAAAACTGTAACCATAGAGCTTTCCACCAGCCAAATATGCATATAGTATAGCTGTTTCATTCCATTACTCTCTATGTGTTACCTTGCCAGCATATTCCATGTGCTGACCCGTTTTCGGGCTGCAACGTTAATGTTGCAGACTTTTCAGACGACGATTAAGGAGTTTTTAGGTCGTGGTTCTATACTCAGTGATGCCGTTGGAGTTGATGGACTCACTTATCTTCCAAGCCTTCCGCTATTATCGTTATTAGATGGCCTTAAGCCATATCTATTGTAATAAGTTCTCTTATGAGACACTCGATGTAATAAGTGTGTGATTGCTACTCTGCTATAAATCCTCCGAGTACTGTGTGGTGTCAGCATTACTGATCCAGGGATGACACCGGAGCACAGAGATCAGACTGTTTGAGGTCTGGTCGCTACAGAGATGGTATCAGAGCACACGCTGACTGTAGGACACGACCACTAAGCTAAAAGACCTAGATCACTATTCACTCTCTTCTTCTCTGACTCCTCATCTTTTCTACTCTTTAGGATGGCGGATGCAAGGAACAAGTTCACACAACCGGATGAAGATACACCCTTTGGACGACACTTGAAGGAAGTCACTAGATACCTGAACATAGGAGTACCAAGCTTCACGGGAACCTACAACGCCACTTTACCTGAAGAAGAGCGCTGGATGATTCAAGTTCAAGTTCCAGGAAGGACGTTCATGCCAGTCACTGAGCCCATAGAGTTTTCTTTTGATGCACCAACTTGGAGTCTAGGAAAGAGCATGGCAGCTCACATCGCCATGGGACGCATTGGAGAAGTCTACCGCAAGGATCTCAAGGATACTATCTACCAGATTTGTGGGCGCCGAGATGAACACTGGGAGATGATCAGCACCAGGAAGGATAGATCAATCGCAGCTTTTATCCAGGAGCTAAACCAGCACATTCGACGACAGGAGAACCAGATGTGCGCCGACATGATAGATCTGAAGAAGGCTAAGACAAGAATCAAGGAACTGGAGGAAGAACTCAAGGCTACACGTGAAGATTATGAAGAAGAAATTGAAGTATTGGTGGAGAAGAATGACGACCTGATCAAGAAGATTGGAATATTTATGGGAGGCCCTACGCCAGTAGATGAAGACGAAGAACCCCAGGAAATTAGCCCGGAAGACTACATCATCATCGACGGCACCGACTCGGAAGCAGATAGTAGCGATGATGACTATGTTGATGAAGCTGGAGCAGATATCATGGAGTCTGCAACCGAAGAATATTTCTAGTAGACCACCTCATCAGTAGTAGTAGTCCACCATGTAAATATAGTAGTCCGAGCACTTTTGCGATAGTTAGATCGATTGTATGCCTTTGTTTGATTGATTGAAGTGAATTGTTTGCTTTTGCCTCATGTGCATATGGGTAGTGTTTTCTCTTTAGACCCCCTCTATTCTTATATCTCATCTTTTCTAAACCCACAGATGCCTCCGAGATGTGACCCCGGATTTGCCTTCCCACTGGAGCTCACCCAGTTGATCCAGCAGCAGAACACATTGATGCAGTTGCTAGTCCAGAATCAGAAATCAGGGGAACAATAACAACAACCCACCACCACCACCACCTGTTGACCACTTAGCCCGTTTTCTTAGGCTGAATCCGCCGGTGTTTTCCAGTAGCACCGAGCCGATAGTAGCAGATGATTGGTTCTGCAAGATAGCTAGGGAGTTGACCACAGGAGGATGCACAGATGCGGAGAAGGTGAAGTTTGCCGCACATCAGCTAGAAGGACCCACAGCATCATGGTGGGAGAATTTCACAGCCACTTTTCCTGTAGACACTATCACATGGGACCAGTTTCAGCAGGCTTTTCGTACTGCCCATGTTTCAGCAGGAGCTATGGCCATGAAGAAGCATGAGTTTCATAACTTGCGCCAAGGAGGACGGACAGTTGGCCAGTATGTGGAGGAATTTAGTAAGTTAGCACGTTATGCCCCAGATGACGTCGCTACGGATGCAGCTAAGCAAGAGAAGTTTCTGGAAGGACTGAATGATGAGTTGAGCATGCAGTTGATGGTAGCCACCTTCAACAACTACCAGGAGTTGGTAGATCGTGCTCTTATGATTGAAGGGAAGCAGCAGCAAATTGAGAATCGCAAGAGGAAATATGGACAAGGAAAGTACAATTCAGGAGCTCAGCAGAAGCCATGTTTTACCCCTAGACCGGGAGGACACTTTCAGCATACCCATGGAGGAGGTAGCTCGCACAATCACAATGGCACCAAGAATGGTAATGGCAATGGAGGAAGCAACGGCCAGAACCGCACCAACCCCTCAATCCCAGCCAAGAAGGACCTAAGTCAAGTCGCTTGTTTTAAGTGTTCGAAGACAGGACATTATGCTAATGAATGTCCTGAATTACAAAATGGAATTAGCAATGGAAGTTCTGGGAAGAAGCCGAACCCTTTCAACAGGGGACAGGTGAACCACGTTAGCGTGGAGGAGGTTGAAGCTCAGCCCGATGCAGTAATAGGTAAGTTTTTGGTTAAGTCATTTACTGCACTCGTTCTTTTTGATACTGGTGCATCGCATTCATACATCTCAAGGGGATTTGTGGATAAGTATAACCTACCAACCCAAGCCCTTAGGTCACCCATGTTAGTAACCTCGCCCGGAGCAGAGTATGTGGCTAGTCTATGGTGTGACCGGTTACCATTAAGGATTGGTAACTATGTTTTTCCCTCAGACCTAATAGTATTGGAATCTCAAGGATTGGATGTGATATTAGGCATGGATTGGTTATCAAACTATGAAGGGAATATTGAATGTGCTAGTAAGTCAATTTTGCTTACCACCCCAGAAGGGAGAAGGATCAAGTATGTATCCCGGCATGTGCCAAAGAGGACCCAAGTAAATTGCCTAATAGGAGTTGTGCAGGAGGAAGTACAAGTGGTAAGAGATTTCCCTGATGTATTTCCAGAAGAGTTGCCAGGCATGCCACCGGATAGAGATATTGAGTTCTTGATTGAGCTATTGCCAGGCACAGGGCCAATATCAAAGAGACCATATAGGATGCCAGCAAAGGATTTGGTGGAAATTAAGAAGCAGATTAAGGAGTTATTGGATAAGGGATATATTCGCCCAAGTTCTTCACCTTGGGGATCGCCAGTACTTCTAGTGGAGAAGAAGGATGGATCGTTAAGGATGGTTGTTGATTATCGAGGATTGAATGAAGTAACGATCAAGAACAAGTACCCACTACCAATGATCAACGATCTGTTTGATCGATTGCAAGGAGCTAAGGTATTTTCCAAGATCGGTCTGCGATCAGGATACCACCAGTTGAAGATTCGAGAACAGGATATTCTGAAGACAGCTTTTACTACGAGATATGGGCTATATGAGTACACCGTTATGTCATTTGGTCTGACTAACGCACCTGCCTATTTTATGAACATGATGAACAAAGTGTTTATGGAGTTTTTGGATAAGTTCGTCGTAGTGTTCATTGATGATATCCTGGTTTACTCGAAGAATGAAGAGGAGCATAAGGAGCATTTGCGTTTGGTACTTGGAAAACTCAGAGAACATCAATTATATGCCAAGTTCAGCAAATGTGAGTTTTGGTTGAAGGAAGTAGGATTCCTCGGACATGTTATATCTGGTGAAGGTATAGCAGTAGATCCCGCTAAAGTTGAAACCGTGACCAAGTGGGAAGCCCCAACAACAGTTGGAGAGATCCGGAGTTTTCTTGGACTCGCAGGATACTACCGGAGATTTATTGAGAATTTCTCAAAGATTGCGAAGCCTATGACAGAGTTATTAAAGAAGGATACCAAGTTCATATGGACAGAGGAGTGTGAGGCTAGTTTCCAGGAGTTGAAGAAACGTTTAGTTACCTCACCAGTGTTGATTTTGCCAGACCAGACCAAGGATTAGGAGGTGTATTGCGACGCTTCACGTCGAGGACTTGGAGCAGTGCTTATGCAGGAAGGGAGAGTTGTTTCATATGCCTCAAGACAACTGAAGCCTCATGAGTTAAATTATGCTACGCATGATTTGGAGTTAGCAGCCGTAGTGCATGCCTTGAAAACATGGAGGCATTTTCTCATTGGAAATCATTGTGAGGTGTACACGGATCATAAGAGTTTGAAGTACATTTTCACACAGAAGGAGTTAAATCTCAGACAAAGGAGATGGTTGGAGCTTATCAAGGATTATGATATGAAATTGCATTATCACCCCGGAAAGTCTAATGTAGTAGCTGACGCCTTAAGCCGTAAGAGCCATGTCAATACATTAATGACGGGAGAAATACCCAAGGAGTTAGCAGAAAATCTTCGTGAACTATGTTTGGAAATAGTTTTGAGAGGCTATGTAGCAGCGTTGGAGATTCAGTCAACTTTGATGGATAGAATCAGAGAAGCTCAGAAAGCTGACAAAGAGATTGCCGCTATAAAGGAGAAACTGAGCAAAGGAAAAGCTAAAGGATTTCGTGAGGATGAACACAACACCCTATGGTTTGAAGACCGTGTTTACGTGCCCAATGACCCGGAGATCAGGAAGTTGATTTTGCAAGAGGCACACGATTCACCATATTCAATTCATCCAGGAAATACCAAGATGTATCTGGATTTGAAGGATATTTTCTGGTGGACCGGAATGAAGAAGGATATAGCGGAGTATGTAGCCGTTTGTGATGTATGTCAGAGAGTAAAGGCAGAGCATCAGAAGCCAGCAGGATTGTTACAACCATTGCCGATACCCGAATGGAAGTGGGATAAGCTAGGCATGGATTTTATCACGGGATTGCCCAGGACTCGTTCAGGCTATGACTCAATTTGGGTTGTAGTTGATCGATTGACGAAAGTAGCTCATTTCATCCCAGTAAAGACCACTTACACCAGTGCTAAGTTGGCAAAGATATACATGACCAGGATCGTATGTCTGCATGGAGTTCCAAGGAGTATCGTATCAGATAGAGGAACCCAGTTTACCTCAAAGTTCTGGAAGCAGTTGCACGAAACTTTGGGTACCAGGCTAGAATTCAGTACAGCTTTTCATCCACAGACAGATGGACAGACCGAGAGAGTCAATGAGATTTTGGAGGATATGCTGAGAGCTTGTGCGCTAGATTATGGATCTAGTTGGGACGACAATTTGCCATATGTAGAGTTCTCTTACAACAACAATTACCAAACCAGTTTAAAGATGGCCCCTTTCAAAGCCTTGTACGGAAGGAGGTGCAGGACACCGTTGTCATGGGACGAAGTTGGAGACCGTCAGTTGTTTGGACCTGACTTGATTAAAGAGTCTGAACGGAAGGTGAAGTTGATTCGCGATAGGCTCAAGGTAGCCCAGTCTAGACAGAAAAGTTATGCAGATTCTAAACGCAAGGAGACAGTTTACGAAGTTGGAGATAGAGCTTATCTTCGAGTATCTCCACTTCAAGGAACAAAGCGTTTTGGAGTTAAAGGGAAGTTAGCGCCACGATTTGTAGGACCATATCGAGTTTTGGAGCGTATGGGAGAAGTGGCCTACAAGTTGGAATTGCCCGAAGGATTGTCAGGAGTTCATGATGTGTTCCACGTTTCTCAGCTGAAGAAGTGTCACGCGGAGATGGCTGACATACCGTTGAGAGATACAGTGCCTTTGGAAACTATTCAGTTGGATAACGATTTGACCTACGAGGAGAAGCCAGTCAAGATTCTCGACTTTGCCAAACGAGTTACTCGCAGCAAGGTTATCAAGTTTTGCAAAGTTCAGTGGAGCCACCACTCAGAAGATGAAGCCACCTGGGAGCGAGAGGAAGATTTGTTCAAGGACCACCCTCACCTATTTTCTAGCCAACCCGAATCTCGAGGGCGAGATTCACCTTAAGGGGGTTAGGTTTGTAACATCCCAAATTTTCAATTTGGAATGTTATACATTAGATCATCAATGCATATCATATTCCTTTTGCATTCTGGTTGATCCTAGAAATTCTACGCAACTCAATGACCCACAGAGAGAGTTGGGGATTTCGTTATTTTCATATTTGAGTTCTCTCAAGTTTTGAGAATAGGAACATTTCATTTTATTTATTTTATCATCAATTATTTCTATTACAAAACTATGAGAGAGGGAATAAAATGACTTTCCCAAAATAAATAATATTGAGGATATAATAATAAAATCAAATAGGATTTTTTTTCCGGAGTTTTTCGGTGTTTTATTTGAATTTAGGAAAATGTGCATTTTTTAAAATTGCATTTAGGTCCCAAATAAATGTTCACCTTGTGAGGCTTGATTTTAGAAGCCCGTGAAAATTTATTTCGGAATTTTTGGAGTCCCTTTAGTATTTCTTTTTATTTCTTTTTCTTCCGAGCGGAATATTTAAAAAAAACGCGCCGCGCGCCGACTGGGCCAAGGCCCAGCCGACGGCCTACCCCGCCGCCTGCCGTCTCCCTCCAGGAGACTGGAGCTGCCGCCGCCGCCCGAGTCCGGCTCGGAGCCGCCCCGCGGTGCCCCCTTCCCCAAGGCAGCACACCCCCCCCCTCCTTAAATACCGGACCCCCCCCCCCCCCGCCGCCCCTCACCTCACCCCACCCCGCCCAAGCCGCTCGCCGAGCCGCGCCGCCGCCCGACGCCGCAGTCGCCCCGCCGCCCGTGCCGCCGCCGCCCAAGTCGGGCGCCGCCTCCTGTCGCCGCGCCGCACCCCGCCAAACCCCGCCGACCCGCCGGAGCCCCGCCCCGCCCGCCGGTGTGCCTAGCCGGAGGTATAGCCGCCGCCGTTCGCCGTTCGGTTTTAAAAAAACGCCTCGGTTTATTCTTTTTCCCTCTGGTTTATTTAATTAGTGAACGTTCACCGATCCGTTCGTTTTAGCGAACGTGTTCACCGGTTAGTTTCTATTAACGAACGTCCGTTCGACTAACTGTTCGCCAGTTTTCTTTTTCTTGGATTAAATCCGTGATTTATCTGATCGCGATTCCTGATCCGATTTTCGTTTTAGTTTAACTTTTCGCTCGTTTATCGGAATCAGGTGATTCAAGCGCCTAGAGTTTCGTCTCGAAACCCTCTATCCGTTTAACCAACTTAAACAAGATTTTGCTACTGTAAAATTTTCCCTAGATCCAGATTACTAGAACGAAGTTGTTTTCTTTCGACGTTTGACTTTCGTTGCTTCGTTCGATTTGATTCTTTTGCCAACCGGAGTTCTTAAGTTGAACCTTCTGCTTAGATCTCTTATTTGAGTTTTACATGTGCATTAGATGAGTACTTATTGTATGTTCGTTTATTTGTTTGCGATAGAGTATCCGGAGTGCGCCGCCTGTTACTTCGAATCGCTAGGTTTCCCGGATCATCAGCAAGGCAAGTAACACTTTGATCATACCTTCTCTACTACCCAGTTTTATTGCATTAGATCGATCCTCACACATTGCATGATTAGGATCTAATTAAATTGTGGGATGGGAAGTAGATGAGGTAGTACCTATTACCTGTTTATTTTCAAACCTTTGGGAGTTACTTCTACGTTTGCTTATTATGCCATGCTATGCTAGTAGACGTGGATTGGGTGAGTGAAATCCATGACAGATGTGAGATTGTTAATTAATGGTTTATCTAAGGTGGCAACTTAAACACACATCTGGGTGGATTGAGGCACCTGGGTATTCCAGGACTTGCCTGTTTTCTTTTGGACCGCCACCCAGGCTCAAAGGGATCATAAGACTATTCATACTAGAAACTTCCGTGTGCAGCCACAAGCTATTATGGGCTCTAGCATAGTTGACTAAGTTGTGAGAACTCTTACAGTGGTAGACTAGCAGATGTAGGGGATATAGGTGGTACGGTCTACCCGATCGTAAGGTGCTAGCGCTTCTGAAAGACTATGTCTCGGTCATCCGTCTTCTCAAACACCATGTAGTGCGAGAAACCAAACGGAGGCGATCGAGTCTTGTGGGGAAAAGTGCGCAAACCTCTGCAGAGTGTAACAAACTAATCATGATTAGCCGTGTCCCCGGTTATGGACATCTTGAGTATCTAGTACCTGGATTATCATGTGAATCTCAACATGTTACTCTAAATTAATTTTGTTAGGTTATGGTGATACTTAATTGGGATTTAGAATGCTGTCAACCATTCTCAATGTTTAACAACTACCATGATAGTTAAATAAATTTTATTCTTTTGAAGTAGGGAAAAATTGGCTTTACGCAAAAACTGTAACCATAGAGCTTTCCACCAGCCAAATATGCATATAGTATAGCTGTTTCATTCCATTACTCTCTATGTGTTACCTTGCCAGCATATTCCATGTGCTGACCCGTTTTCGGGCTGCAACGTTAATGTTGCAGACTTTTCAGACGATGATTAAGGAGTTTTAGGTCGTGGTTCTATACTCAGTGATGCTGTTGGAGTTGATGGACTCACTTATCTTCCAAGCCTTCCACTGTTATCGTTATTAGATGGCCTTAAGCCATATTTATTGTAATAAGTTCTCTTATGAGACACTCGATGTAATAAGTGTGTGATTGCTACTCTGCTATAAATCCTCCGAGTATTGTGTGGTGTCAGCATTACTAATCCAGGGATGTAACCGGAGCATAGAGATCAGACTGTTTGAGGTATGGTCGCTACACATGTCTTGTCGAAGCAGAGATCGTGCCCCCTTCTTACGGGATTCTCATCAATACGGGTGTGGGTAACCCAACCGTGCCGTTTATACAGCCCTTGGGAATAGGAGAATCTTAAGGCGAGTGAGGAGGCGTTCAATATTCGTTGCCTTTATAAGGGGATAAGGATTCCCTCTTCCTCCCTCACGCCCTCTCTCTGTCTCCGCCTTCCAATCTCGAGCTCCAATGCCCAAGTTCTCATCTCCTTCCCACCCAAGCAACCATGTCCAGATCCGGAGGTCAGGGCATGTGGATGGTCTCCTCCGTCAAGGAGGAGAACTAATAACACCACGCCTCGACCACCTGCCCCCTCTGGAAGGGCAGCATGGCAAAATAGGGCAACTACATATGTACTAACCCTTGTAACACCCTGTCTATATATACATATATGAAAACACAGTAGGAGCCTTTCCTACTGTTTACCCCTCAAAAAAAAAGGAGGAGAACTTACGGAGCTTCGGGCGGCTGGATACTTGGCGAAGGAGATAACTCACCGCCTGCCGGCCAAGGGACAAGTCGTCCCCACACCGAAGCCCACCGAGAGGATGGTGTTCCTCCCCCATTTCTTCCGTGGGCTAGGGTTTCCACTGTTGGGTTTCGTAGTAATTTCAAAAAAATTCCTACGCACATGCAAGATCATGTGATGCATAGCAACAAGAGGGGAGAGTGTTGTCTATGTACCCTCGCAGACCGACTGCGGAAGCGTTGACACAACATAGAGGAAGTAGTTGTACGTTTTCACGATCCAACCGATCAAGCACCAAAACTATGGCACCTCCGAGTTCGAGCACACGTTCAGCTCGATGACGATCCCCGGACTCCGATCCAGCAAAGTGTCGGGGAAGAGTTCCATCAGCACGACGGCGTGGTGACGATCTTGATGTACTACAGCAGCAGGGCTTCGCCTAAACTCCGCTATAGTATTATCGAGGACTATGGTGGCTGGGGGCACCGCAAACGGATAAGGAATAGATCACGTGGATCAACTTGTGTGTTCTAGGGTGCCTCTGCCTCAGTATATAAAGGACTAGAGGGGGGAGGCTGGCCGGCCAAGGTGTGGCGCGCCAGGAGAGTCCTACTCCCTCTGGGAGTAGGATTCCCCCCCCCCAATCCTAGTTGGAATAGGATTCGCGGAGGGGGAAAAGAGAGAGAGGGGGCCGGCCACCTTTCCTAGTCCTAATAGGACTAGGGGAAGGGGGAGGCGCGCAGCCCATGTAGGGCTGCCTCTTCTCTTTTCCACTAAGGCCCATCATGGCCCATTTAGCTCCCGGGGGGTTCCGGTAACCTTCCCGGTACTCCGGTAAAATCCCGATTTCACCCGAAACACTTCCAATATCCAAACATAGGCTTCCAATATATCAATCTTTACGTCTTGACCATTTCGAGACTCCTCGTCATGTCCGTGATCACATCCGAGACTCCGAACAACCTTCGGTACATCAAAATGCATAAACTCATAATATAACTGTCATCGTAACCTTAAGCGTGCGGACCCTACGGGTTCGAGAACAATGTAGACATGACCGAGACACGTCTCCGGTCAATAACCAATAGCGGGACCTGGATGCCCATATTGGCTCCTACATATTCTACGAAGATCTTTATCGGTCAGACCGCATAACAACATACGTTGTTCCCTTTGTCATCGGTATGTTACTTGCCCGAGATTCGATCATCGGTATCCAATACCTAGTTCAATCTCGTTACCGGCAAGTCTCTTTACTCGTTCGTAATACATCATCTCGCAACTAACTCATTAGTTGCAATGCTTGCAAGGCTTATGTGATGTGCATTACCGAGAGGGCCCAGAGATACCTCTCCGACAATCGGAGTGACAAAACCTAATCTCGAAATACGCCAACCCAACATGTACCTTTGGAGACACCTGTAGTACTCCTTTATAATCACCCAGTTACGTTGTGACGTTTGGTAGTACCCAAAGTGTTCCTCCGGTAAACGGGAGTTGCATAATCTCATAGTTATAGGAACATGTATAAGTCATGAAGAAAGCAATAGCAACATACTAAACGATCGGGTGCTAAGCTAATGGAATGGGTCATGTCAATCAGATCATTCTCTTAATGATGTGATCCCGTTAATCAAATAACAACTCATTGTTCATGGTTAGGAAACATAACCATCTTTGATTAACGAGCTAGTCAAGTAGAGGCATACTAGTGACACTTTGTTTGTCTATGTATTCACACATGTATTATGTTTCCGGTTAATACAATTCTAGCATGAATAATAAACATTTATCATGATTATAAGGAAATAAATAATAACTTTATTATTGCCTCTAGGGCATATTTCCTTCAGTCTCCCACTTGCACTAGAGTCAATAATCTAGATTACACCGTAATGATTCTAACACCCATGGAGCCTTGGTGCTGATCATGTTTTGCTCGTGGAAGAGGCTTAGTCAACGGGTCTGCAACATTCAGATCCGTATGTATCTTGCAAATCTCTATGTCTCCCACCTGGACTAGATCCCGGATGGAATTGAAGCGTCTCTTGATGTGCTTGGTTCTCTTGTGAAATCTGGATTCCTTTGCCAAGGCAATTGCACCAGTATTGTCACAAAAGATTTTCATTGGACCCGATGCACTAGGTATGACACCTAGATCGGATATGAACTCCTTCATCCAGACTCCTTCGTTCGCTGCTTCCGAAGCAGCTATGTACTCCGCTTCACATGTAGATCCCGCTACAACGCTTTGTTTAGAACTGCACCAACTGACAGCTCCACCGTTTAATGTAAACACGTATCCGGTTTGCGATTTAGAATCGTCCGGATCAGTGTCAAAGCTTGCATCAACGTAACCATTTACGACGAGCTCTTTGTCACCTCCATATACGAGAAACATATCCTTAGTCCTTTTCAGGTATTTCAGGATGTTCTTGACCGCTGTCCAGTGATCCACTCCTGGATTACTTTGGTACCTCCCTGCTAGACTTATAGCAAGGCACACATCAGGTCTGGTACACAGCATTGCATACATGATAGATCCTATGCTGATGCATAGGGAACATCTTTCATATTCTCTCTATCTTCTGCAGTGGTCGGGCATTGAGTCTTACTCAATTTCACACCTTGTAACACAGGCAAGAATCCTTTCTTTGCTTGATCCATTTTGAACTTCTTCAAAATTTTGTCAAGGTATGTTGTTTGTGAAAGTCCAATTAAGCGTTTTGATCTATCTCTATAGATCTTAATGCCTAATATGTAAGCAGCTTCACCGAGGTCTTTCATTGAAAAACTCTTATTCAAGTATCCCTTTATGCTATCCAGAAATTCTATATCATTTCCAATCAGTAATATGTCATCCACATATAATATCAGAAATGCTACAGAGCTCCCACTCACTTTCTTGTAAATACAGGCTTCTCCGAAAGTCTGTATAAAACCAAATGCTTTGATCACACTATCAAAGCGTTTATTCCAACTCCGAGAGGCTTGCACCAGTCCATAAATGGATCGCTGGAGCTTGCACACTTTGTTAGCTCCCTTTGGATCGACAAAACCTTCTGGTTGCATCATATACAACTCTTCTTCCAGAAATCCATTCAGGAATGCAGTTTTGACATCCATTTGCCAAATTTCATAATCATAAAATGCGGCAATTGCTAACATGATTCGGACAGACTTAAGCATCGCTACGGGTGAGAAGGTCTCATCGTAGTCAACCCCTTGAACTTGTCGAAAACCTTTTGCGACAAGTCGAGCTTTGTAGACAGTAACATTACCGTCAGCGTCAGTCTTCTTCTTGAAGATGCATTTATTCTCAATTGCTTGCCGATCATCGGGCAAGTCAACCAAAGTCCATACTTTGTTCTCATACATGGATCCCATCTCAGATTTCATGGCTTCAAGCCATTTTGCGGAATCTGGGCTCACCATCGCTTCTTCATAGTTCGTAGGTTCATCATGATCTAGTAGCATGACTTCCAGAACAGGATTACCGTACCACTCTGGTGCGGATCTCACTCTGGTTGATCTACGAGGTTCAGTAGTATCTTGATCTGAAGTTTCATGATCATTATCATTAGCTTCCTCACTAACTGGTGTAGGTGTCACTGAAACAGTTTTCTGTGATGTACTACTTTCCAGTAAGGGAGCAGGTACAGTTACCTCGTCAAGTTCTACTTTCCTCCCACTCACTTCTTTCGAGAGAAACTCCTTCTCTAGAAAGTTTCCGAATTTAGCAACAAAAGTCTTGCCTTCGGATCTGTGATAGAAGGTGTATCCAATAGTTTCCTTTGGATATCCTATGAAGACACATTTCTCCGATTTGGGTTCGAGCTTATCAGGTTGAAGCTTTTTCACATAAGCATCGCAGCCCCAAACTTTCAGAAACGACAACTTTGGTTTCTTGCCAAACCACAGTTCATAAGGCGTCGTCTCAACGGATTTTGATGGTGCCCTATTTAACGTGAATGCGGCCGTCTCTAGAGCGTATCCCCAAAACGATAGCGGTAAATCAGTAAGAGACATCATAGATCGCACCATATCTAGTAAAGTACGATTACGACGTTCGGACACACCATTACGCTGTGGTGTTCCGGGTGGCGTGAGTTGCGAAACTATTCCACAATTTTTCAAATGTACACCAAACTCGTAACTCAAATATTCTCCTCCACGATCAGATCGTAGAAACTTTATTTTCTTGTTACGATGATTTTCAACTTCACTCTGAAATTCTTTGAACTTTTCAAATGTTTCAGACTTATGTTTCATTAAGTAGATATACCCATATCTGCTTAAATCATCTGTGAAGGTGAGAAAATAACGATATCCGCCACGAGCCTCAATATTCATCGGACCATATACATCTGTATGTATGATTTCCAACAAATCTGTTGCTCTCTCCATAGTACCGGAGAACGGTGTTTTGGTCATCTTGCCCATGAGGCACGGTTCGCAAGTACCAAGTGATTCATAATCAAGTGGTTCCAAAAGTCCATCAGAATGGAGTTTCTTCATGCGCTTTACACCGATATGACCTAAACGGCAGTGCCACAAATAAGTTGCACTCTCATTATCAACTCTGCATCTTTTGGCTTCAACATTATGAATATGTGTGTTACTACTATCGAGATTCAACAAGAATAGACCACTCTTCAAGGGTGCATGACCATAAAAGATATTACTCATATAAATAGAACAACCATTATTCTCTGATTTAAATGAATAACCGTCTCGCATCAAACAAGATCCAGATATAATGTTCATGCTTAACGCTGGCACCAAATAACAATTATTTAGGTCTAATACTAATCCCGAAGGTAGATGTAGAGGTAGCGTGCCGACTGCGATCACATCGACTTTGGAACCGTTTCCCACGCGCATCGTCACCTCGTCCTTAACCAATCTTCGCTTAATCCGTAGTCCCTGTTTCGAGTTGCAAATATTAGCAACAGAACCAGTATCAAATACCCAGGTGCTACTGCGAGCATTAGTAAGGTACACATCAATAACATGTATATCACATATACCTTTGTTCACCTTGCCATCCTTCTTATCCGCCAAATACTTGGGGCAGTTCCGCTTCCAGTGACCAGTCTGCTTGCAATAGAAGCACTCAGTTTCAGGCTTAGGTCCAGGTTTGGGTTTCTTCTCTTGAGTAGCAACTTGCTTGCCGTTCTTTTTGAAGTTCCCCTTCTTCTTCCCTTTGCCCTTTTTCTTGAAACTAGTGGTCTTGTTGACCATCAACACTTGATGCTCCTTCTTGATTTCTACCTCCGCAGCTTTCAGCATCGCGAAGAGCTCGGGAATAGTCTTGTTCATCCCTTGCATATTATAGTTCATCATGAAGCTCTTGTAGCTTGGTGGCAGTGATTGAAGAATTCTGTCAATGACGCAATCATCTGGAAGATTAACTCCCAATTGAATCAAGTGATTATTATACCCAGACATTTTGAGTATATGCTCACTGACAGAACTGTTCTCCTCCATCTTGCAGCTATAGAACTTATTGGAGACTTCATATCTCTCAATCCGGGCATTTGCTTGAAATATTAACTTCAACTCCTGGAACATCTCATATGCTCCATGACGTTCAAAACGTCGTTGAAGTCCCGATTCTAAGCCGTAAAGCATGGCACACTGAACTATCGAGTAGTCATCAGCTTTGCTCTGCCAGACGTTCATAACATCCGGTGTTGCTCCTGCAGCAGGCCTGGCACCCAGCGGTGCTTCCAGGACGTAATTCTTCTGTGCAGCAATGAGGATAATCCTCAAGTTACGGACCCAGTCCGTGTAATTGCTACCATCATCTTTCAACTTTGCTTTCTCAAGGAACGCATTAAAATTCAACGGAACAACAGCACGAGCCATCTATCTACAATCAAACATAAACAAGCAAGATACTAATCAGGTACTAAGTTTCATGATAAATTTAAGTTCAGTTAATCAAATTAATTAAAGAACTCCCACTTAGATAGACATCCCTCTAATCCTCTAAGTGATTACGTGATCCAAATCAACTAAACCATAACCGATCATCACGTGAGATGGAGTAGTTTTCAATGGTGAACATCGTTATGTTGATCATATCTACTATATGATTCACGCTCGACCTTTCGGTCTCCGTGTTCCGAGGCCATATCTGTATATGCTTGGCTCGTCAAGTATAACCTGAGTATTCCGCGTGTGCAACTGTTTTGCACCCGTTGTATTTGAACGTAGAACCTATCACACCCGATCATCACGTGGTGTCTCAGCACGAAGAACTTTCGCAACGGTGCATACTCAGGGAGAACACTTCTTGATAATTTAGTGAGAGATCATCTTATAATGCTACCATCAATCAAAGCAATATAAGATGCATAAAAGGATAAACATCACATGCAATCAATATAAGTGATATGATATGGCCATCATCATCTTGTGCTTGTGATCTCCATCTACGAAGCACCGTCGTGATCACCATCGTCACCGGCGTGACACCTTGATCTCCATCGTAGCATCGTTGTCATCTCGCCAAGCTTATGCTTCTACGACTATCACTACCGCTTAGTAATAAAGTAAAGCATTACATCGTGATTGCATTGCATACAATAAAGCGACAACCATATGGCTCCTGCCAGTTGCTGATAACTCGGTTACAAAACATGATCATCTCATACAATAAAATTCAGCATCATGTCTTGACCATATCACATCACAGCATGCCCTGCAAAAACAAGTTAGACGTCCTCTACTTTGTTGTTGCAAGTTTTACGTGGCTGCTATGGGCTTAAGCAAGAACCAATCTCACCTACGCATCAAAACCACAACGATAGTTTGTCAAATAGACTCCGTTTTAACCTTCGCAAGGACCGGGCGTAGCCATACTTGGTTCAACTAAAGTTGGAGAGACAGTCGCCCGCAAGCCACCTATGTGCAAAGCACGTCGGGGGAACCGGTCTCGCGTAAGCGTACGCGTAATGTTGGTCCGGGTCATCTCGTCCAACAATGCCGCCGAACCAAAGTATGACATGCTGGTAGGCAGTATGACTTATATCGCCCACAACTCACTTGTGTTCTACTCGTGCATATAACATCAACATAAATAACCTGGCTCGGATGCCACTGTTGGGTTTCGTAGTAATTTCAAAAAAAATCCTACGCACACGCAAGATCATGTGATGCATAGCAACGAGAGGGGAGAGTGTTGTCTACGTACCCTCGCAGACCGACTGCGGAAGCATTGACACAACATAGAGGAAGTAGTTGTACGTCTTCACGATCCAACTGATCAAGCACTGAAACTACGGCACCTCCGAGTTCGAGCACACGTTCAGCTCGATGACGATCCCCGGACTCTGATCCAGCAAAGTGTCGAGGAAGAGTTCCGTCAGCACGACGGCGTGGTGACGATCTTGATGTACTACAGCAGCAGGGCTTCGCCTAAACTCCGCTACAGTATTATCGAGGACTATGGTGGCTGGGGGCACCGCACATGGCTAAGGAATAGATCACGTGGATCAACTTGTGTGTTCTAGGGTGCCTCTGCCTCAGTATATAAAGGACTAGAGGGGGGAGGCTGGCCAGCCAAGGTGTGGCGCGCCAGGAGAGTCCTACTCCCTCTGGGAGTAGGATTCCCCCCCCCCCCCCAATCCTAGTTGGAATAGGATTCGCGGAGGGGGAAAAGAGAGAGAGTGGGCCGACCACCTTTCCTAGTCCTAATAGGACTAGGGGAAGGGGGAGGCGCGCAGCCCATGTAGGGCTGCCTCTTCTCTTTTCCACTAAGGCCCATCATGGCCCATTTAGCTCCCGGGGGGGTCCGGTAACCTTCCCGGTACTCCGGTAAAATCCCGATTTCACCCGGAACACTTCCGATATCCAAACATAGGCTTCCAATATATCAATCTTTACGTCTCGACCATTTCGAGACTCCTTGTCATGTCCGTGATCACATCCGGGACTCCAAACAACCTTCGGTACATCAAAATGCATAAACTCATAATATAACTGTCATCGTAACCTTAAGCGTGCGGACCCTACGGGTTCGAGAACAATGTAGACATGACCGAGACACGTCTCCGGTCAATAACCAATAGCGGGACCTGGATGCCCATATTGGCTCCTACATATTCTACGAAGATCTTTATCGGTCAGACCGCATAACAACATACGTTGTTCCCTTTGTCATCGGTATGTTACTTGTCCGAGATTCGATCGTCGGTATCCATACCTAGTTCAATCTCGTTACCGGCAAGTCTCTTTACTCGTTCTGTAATACATCATCCCGCAACTAACTCATTAGTTGCAATGCTTGCAAGGCTTATGTGATGTGCATTACCGAGAGGGCCCAGAGATACCTCTCCGACAATCGGAGTGACAAAACCTAATCTCGAAATACGCCAACCCAACATGTACCTTTGGAGACACCTGGAGTACTCCTTTATAATCACCCAGTTACGTTGTGACGTTTGGTAGTACCCAAAGTGTTCCTCCGGTAAACGGGAGTTGCATAATCTCATAGTTACAGGAACATGTATAAGTCATGAAGAAAGCAATAGCAACATACTAAATGATCGGGTGCTAAGCTAATGGAATGGGTCATGTCAATCAGATCATTCTCTTAATGATGTGATCCCATTAATCAAATAACAACTCATTGTTCATGGTTAGGAAACATAACCATCTTTGATTAACGAGCTAGTCAAGTAGAGGCATACTAGTGACACTTTGTTTGTCTATGTATTCACACATGTATTATGTTTCCGGTTAATACAATTCTAGCATGAATAATAAACCTTTTATCATGATTATAAGTAAATAAATAATAACTTTATTATTGCCTCTAGGGCATATTTCCTTCAGTCTCCCACTTGCACTAGAGTCAATAATCTAGATTACACCGTAATGATTCTAACACCCATGGAGCCTTGGTGCTAATCATGTTTTGCTCGTGGTAGAGGCTTAGTCAACGGGTCTGCAACATTCAGATCCGTATGTATCTTGCAAATCTCTATGTCTCCCACCTGGACTAGATCCCGGATGGAATTGAAGCGTCTCTTGATGTGTTTGGTTCTCTTGTGAAATCTGGATTCCTTTGCCAAGGCAATTGCACCAGTATTGTCACAAAAGATTTTCATTGGACCCGATGCACTAGGTATGACACCTAGATCGGATATGAACTCCTTCATCCAGACTCCTTCGTTCGCTGCTTCTGAAGCAGCTATGTACTCCGATTCACATGTAGATCCTGCTACGACGCTTTGTTTAGAACTGCACCAACTGATAGCTCCACCGTTTAATGTAAACACGTATCCGGTTTGCGATTTAGAATTGTCCGGATCAGTGTCAAAGCTTGCATCAACGTAACCATTTACGACAAGCTCTTTGTCACCTCCATATACGAGAAACATATCCTTAGTCCTTTTCAGGTATTTCAGGATGTTCTTGACCGCTATCCAGTGATCCACTCCACCCTTTCGTCCACACAGTAAAAATTCTAGCATGAATAATAAACCTTTTATCATGATTATAAGGAAATAAATAATAACTTTATTATTGCCTCTGGGGCATATTTCCTTCATCCACTCCACCCTTTCGTCCATGGGCTGATGTATTATTACGGGATAGATTTTCATGATTTGTCCCTGAATCCCTTTCTCAACATCTCGGCGTTCATCGTGATGTGTGAGGCCTTCCTCCGCATACAACCCCACTTCGGGCTGTGGCTCAAAGTCTTCAATGTGAAACCGAAGGTGGTAGACCGCCAGCACACGGAGTGCGGTGGAGCTATGGTGAGCAAGTTGTCCAACGTATCCTGGCCCAAAGGCACTTTTGTGGACACAGTGAAGGAGTGGCAGAAGCAGTGGTTCTACATCACAGAACCTCACGGCACCACCTGGGCCGCAGCTACTGAATTCCGCTCCGGAGCCCCTACGCGACTCACCTCTTGGGTCGAGAAGAGTCCGGACTAGGGTTCCCCTGACGAGGTGATAGCACTGCACACGCGCGTTCAGAGCATGTCAACCAAGAAAGTCAAGCTCGTTGATGTGATCCAGGTGATGCTAGTTCGCCGGATCCTTTCATGCCAGTGCCGAAGCCGTCCTCTGTGGGAGTTTAGCCCAAAGAAGGATCGGACTCTGGTGAGGCTCTTCGACACTCCTCATGAAGGCGCATGGAAGTTGCTCTTTAAGGGCAACGAGAATCCACTGGACGCGGATTCAGACCGTGGTCACGATTGTAAACACCTCGCCAGTGAGGTATGCTATTTTTCTATGTATCCCCAACTTCATCATTTCAAGGATGATGTATGAGCTTATTATTGTATTTCCAGGACTGGATGGGGAGGGCGAAGCGGATCCAGTGTCTGGCTCCGGTACCTGAAGAACTGGTAATCCTGCGTCTAGTGAAGATGCTGGTGCTGGCGCCTTATAAGGCGCCAGAGAAGAAGGCCAAGAAGAAGGCCAAGGGGGCCAAGGGTGGCCCCCATCGCAAGGGCACTTCGGACGTGACGTCCGAAGACGACGAAGCCCATTCCTCTGTCCCTGAGGACAATGGCGAGGAAGAGGAGGAGGAGGAAAACAACCCTCCCCCTGAGGAGAGGAAGAAGAAGAGGGTGGCTTCGGCACATCCGGAGGCGGACACGCCCAAGAAGGGGAAGACCGTCCCAGCGGTCAACACCGCGTGGGACGTTGATAGCAGTCCGGAGAGACACCCCCGCACTAAGCCCCAGGCCATGTGGGACGTTGCTACTCCGGCCGTCGCGGTGCCGTTCTCACCCCGCAGTGGCTCGATTCGGATCCAAGTACATGTCCACTTACAGCAGGAGCACAGCTGAATCTATAAATGAACTCTATTTATATCCGTCCTTGATCAGAGATACATCTTCATGTGCATGCAGACCGGTCTGCTCCTTGATGTTGCAGAAACCTCTGAACCAAGCGATTACGTTGTTGTAAGATCAGCGGCCAACCCATCGAGTCGATATTGCTGTTCTCTCCGTGGTGAGCTGTTCTGTCCCACCGCGGTGAACCGCCTCTCCACCTGCATCTGTCGTGGCCCGGCATCCCCGCCTTACGGCTTTGAGCCACTTCCTAAACCTACTGTCAACTCCACTCCTCCAAATTGACCTTAAGCCGCTGCGAATGAGCCGCCCTGGCCTTTTCAATTCTCCTCGCCGGGTGCGTGCCCCTTGCCATGGCGTGGAAATGCCTTCGCCCCAACAGTTGGCGCCCACCATGGAAATCACCAACGAACTCCTACCACCTAGGAGTCTCCAACCCCCAAGAGCAAGAAGATCAAGGGTACCGCTCAAAACTTGCTCAAATCATGAATTCCTTTGGTTGGGAGGAGGAGAGAGGAACGATCTATCTTTTGATTGGAACAACACTTAAGAATCCTCACAAATGCACTCGGGATCTAGGATTTGGTGAAAGCAAGAGAGAGTGCAAGAGAAAAGTGTTCTTAGAATCTTTTTACTGTGTTGGACAACCCTCACTCAGGGTGGGAGAAAGATATATATAGTCCTAGTGAGAAAATGGCCGTTGGAGATCACTTAAGTTGCGCAGTTGTCAGACGTCCGAAGGACACTAGACATCCAGACAGAAAAGAAGGACTGGACGTCCTACCACTAGAGAGTGGAATGGGTAAGCGCAACAGCAGAGAGAATTGGGAACACAAGGTGCAGACGTCCGGAGAACATCGGACGTCCGATGCACGGTCGTCCGGAGAGGATCGGAAATCCTTCATTTGGCTCTGTGATGAGGCATCGGATTTCCGGTCACCCACGGACGTCTGGAAGGATCAGAAATCCATGGATTTCTCACTGGTGTCATGGCACTGAATTTCCGGTGAGCAATGGACAACCGGAGAACTGTGACGTGTCGGTTGTCCGGAAACCTTCGGCCGTTCAGACAAGGCAGAGGCCAACATCAAAGCCAGGGTAAAAACTCCACCAAGAGGTTTTCCTAGATTTTGAGCAAGTCTTTTGTGAGAACCAGTGACCCCCTCTTAATAGTGTGGGATCCCTATATCAAGAGGAAAATGAAAAGAGCCAGAGCTTTTTGTCTTGTTTCTCCATACTTTGAGCATCTTGAACATGTCAGTCATGATCCGCACTATTATCTTTTGGGAACTAAACCTGAGATGCACTTGACAGAGATGATTAGTTCCCTATATGTATGTTGTCAACAATATCAAAATATGATTAAGGGCAACGACTGTGTCACATGTTAGCAGACATATTTTTTGAAGCGTCAGTACATAAAGCCGTGGAACTACTGAAGAACATGCAACAAAAAACAACTGTGGCTAACTACATTGACAACTTTGAGTATTGTGTGACAGTTGTTGAAAGAGATCGTCCATTCCTATATGAAAATTTATTTCTCAGCTATTACATTGGGGGTTTGAGAGCTTATATTAAACATAATGTATGTGGATAGAAATAAACTAGAATTATTGAAGGTTATTGGTATTCTAAAATATATGAGAAAGAATCAGCTACTAGGAAAGCAAACTTACAACAATGTATAGACACTCCAAATGAACTTCACATACAAGTTTAACAACAAAAGAAAAACAATGTGCCTTTTCCCAGAGATGCCAAAGCTTGATGGTATTGCAGAGAACCATGGATCGGGCAATGTTGGGGCACGCGGTATTTTAAAAAATTTACCTACGATCATGCAAGATCTATCTAGGAGATGCATAGCAACGAGAGGGGAGAGTGTGTCTATGTACCCTCGTAGACCAAAAGCGGAAGCGTTTAGTAACGCGGTTGATGTACTCAAACGTCTTCGCGGTCCAACCGATCCAAGTACCGAACGTACGGCACCTCCGCGATCTGCACATGTTTAGCTCGGCGATGTCCCTCGAACTCTTGATCCAGTTGAGGCCGAGGGAGAGTTCCATCAGCACGACGGCGTGGTGACGGTGATGATGAAGTTACCGACGCAGGGCTTCGCCTAAGCACTACAACTCGATACTTAGAACAAAATATGACTCTATATGAATGCCTCCGGCGGTGTACAATGACTCAAGAGTGACATGTATGGAAGAATTATGAAT
Source organism: Triticum aestivum (assembly GCF_018294505.1). Lineage (NCBI taxonomy): Eukaryota > Viridiplantae > Streptophyta > Magnoliopsida > Poales > Poaceae > Triticum > Triticum aestivum. The sequence continues at coordinate 625,830,356 of NC_057806.1, read as the reverse complement.
GGTGGCTTTGCCACAAATACGATGTCAACTACATGATCATGCAAAGCAATATGACACTGATGAAGCGTGTCATAATAACGGAACGGTGGAAAGTTGCATGGCAATATATCTCAAAATGTCTATGGAAATGCCATAATAGGTAGGTATGGTGGTTGTTTTGAGGAAGATATATGGTGGGTTTATGGTACCGGCGAAAGTTGCGCGGTACTAGAGAGGCTAGCAATGGTGGAAGGGTGAGAGTGCGTATAATCCATGGACTCAACATTAGTCATAAAGAAATCATATACTTATTGCAAAAATCTATTAGTTATCGAAACAAAGTACTACGCGCATGCTCCTAGGGGGATAGATTGGTAGGAAAAGACCATCGCTCGTCCCCGACCGCCACTCATAAGGAAGACAATCAATAAATAAATCATGCTCCGGCTTCTTCACATAACAGTTCACCATATGTGCATGCTACGGGAATCACAAACTTCAGAAAAAGTATTTCTCAAATTCACAACTACTCAACTAGCATGACTATAATATCACCAACTTCATATCTCAAAACAATCATCAAGCATCAAACTTCTCATAGTATTCAATGCACTCTATATGAAAGTTTTTATTATATCCCTCTTGGATGCCCATCATATTAGGACTAAATTCATAACCAAAGCAAACTACCATTCTGTGCTAAAGACTCTCAAAATAATATAAGTGAAGCACGAGATTTCATCTATTTCTTCAAAATAAAACCACCACCGTGCTCTAAAAACATATAAGTGAAGCGCTAGAGCAACAACAAACTACTCTGAAAGATATAAGTGAAGATCAATGAGTAGTCGAGTAATTATGCAACTATATGAAGACTCTCTAACATTTAATAATTTCAGATCTTGGTATTTTATTCAAACAGCAAGCAAAACAAATTAAAATAAATTGACGCTCCAAGCAAAACACATATCATGTGGTAAATAAAAATATAGCTGCAAGTAAAGTTACCGATGAACGAAGACGAAAGAGGGGATGACTTCCGGGGCATCCCCAAGCTTAGGATCTTGGTTGTCCTTGAATATTTACTTGGGGTGCCTTGGGAATCCCCAAGCTTAGGCTCTTGCCACTCATTATTCCATAATCCATCGAATAGTTACTCAAAACTTGAAAGCTTCACAACACAAAACTCAAAATAGAAAATCTCGTGAGCTCCGTTAGCGAAAGAAAACAAAACACCACTTCAATGTACTGTAATGAACTCATTCTTGATTCATATTTGTGTTAAACCTACTGTATTTCAACTTTTCTATGGTTTATAAACTCTTTTACTAGACATAGATTCATCAAAATAAGTAAACAACACATAGAAAACAGAATCTGTCAAAAACAGAACAGTCTGTAGTAATATGGATCAAACGTATACTTATGGAACATTCTAAAATAAATTTCTGGAACTGAGGAATTTATCTATTAACCATCTTCAAAACGAATTAACTAAATAGCACTCTCCAATAAAAAATGGCAGCAATTCTCGTGAGCGCTAAAGTTTCTGTTTTTTACAGCAAGATCAACAAGACTTTCCCCAAGTCTTCCTGACGGTTCTACTTGGCACAAACACTAATTAAAACATAAAAACTCAATCATAACAGGGACTAGATAAATTATTTATTACTAAACAGGAGCAAAAATCAAGGGACAAAAATAAAGTTGGGTTGCCTCCCAACAAGCGCTATCGTTTAACGCCCCTACCTAGGCATGATGATTTCAATGATGCTCACATAAAAGATAAGAATTGTAATATAAAAAGAGCATCTTGAAGAATATTACTAGCACATTTAAGTCTAACCCACTTCCTATGCATAGGTATTTTGTGAACAGACAACTTATGGGAGCAATAATCAACTAGCATAGGAAGGCAAAACAAGCATAACTTCAAGATTTTCAACACATAAAGAGGAAACTTGATATTATTGCAGTTCATACAAGCATATGTTCCTCCCTCATAATAATTTTTAGTAGCATCATGAATGAATTCAACAATATAACTATCACATAAAGCATTCTTTTCATGATCTACAAACATATAAATTTTATTACTCTCCACATAAGCGAATTTCTTCTCATGAATAGTAGTGGGAGCAAACTCAACAAAATAACTATCATGGGATTGAAAATTGAAATCAAGATGACAAGTTTCATTGTTATCATTATTCTTTAAAGCATACGTGTCATCACAATAATCATCATAGATAGGAGGCATGCTTTCATCATAATAAATTTGCACATCAAAACTTGGGAGACTACAAATATCATCTTCATTAAACATAGCTTCCCCAAGCTTGTGGCTTTGCATATCATTAGCATCATAGATATTCAGGGAATTCATACTAACAACATTGCAATCAAGCTCATCATTCAAAGATTTAGTGCCAAACATTCTAATGCATTCTTCCTCTAGCACTTGAGCACAATTATCGGAATCCTTATTTTTCATGATAGATATTAAAAAGATGAAGCATATGAGGTACCCTTAGTTCCATTTTTTATAATTTTCTTTTATAGAATAAACTAGTGATAAAACAAGAAACAAAAAGATTCGATTGCAAGATCTAAAGATATACCTTCAAGCACTCACCACCCCGGCAACGGCGCCAGAAAAGAGCTTGATGTCTACTACACAACCTTCTTCTTGTAGACGTTGTTGGCCCTCCGAGTGCAGAGGTTTGTAGGACAGTAGCAAATTTCCCTCAAGTGGATGACCTAAGGTTTATCAATCCGTAGGAGGCGTAGGATGAAGATGGTCTCTCTCAAGCAACCCTGCAACCAAATAACAGAGAGTCTCTTGTGTCCCCAACACACCCAATACAATGGTAAATTGTGTAGGTGCACTAGTTCGGCGAAGAGATGGTGATACAAGTGGTATATGGATGGTAGATAAAGGTATTTGTAATCTGAAAATATAAAAACAGCAAGGTAACTAATGATAAAAGTGAGCACAAACGGTATTGCAATGTGTTGAAACAAGGCCTAGGGTTCATACTTTCACTAGTGCAAGTTCTCTCAACAATAATAACATAATTGGATCATATAACTACCCCTCAACATGCAACAAAGAGTCACTCCAAAGTCACTAATAGCGGAGAACAAACGAAGAGATTATGGTAGGGTACGAAACCACCTCAAAGTTATTCTTTCTGATCGATCTATTCAAGAGTTCGTAGTAAAATAACATGAAGCTATTCTTTCCGTTCAATCTATCCTAGAGTTCGTACTAGAATAACACCTTAAGACACAAATCAATCAAAACCCTAATGTCACCTAGATACTCCAATGTCAGCTCAAGTATCCGTAGGTATGATTATACGATATGCATCACACAATCCCATATTCATCTATTCAAACCAACACAAAGTACTTTAAAGAGTGGCCCAAAGTTTCTACCGGAGAGTCAAGACGAAAACGTGTGCCAACCCCTATGCATAGGTTCATGGGCGGAACCCGCAAGTTGATCACCAAAACATACATTAAGTGAATCAATAGAATAACCCATTGTCACCACGGTTATCCCACGCAAGACATACATCAAGTGTTCTCAAATCCTTAAAGACTCAATCCGATAAGATAACTTCAAAGGGAAAACTCAATCCATTACAAGAGAGTAGAGAGGGAGAAACATCATAAGATCCAACTATAATAGCAAAGCTCGCGATACATCAAGATCGTATCACCTTAAGAACACAAGAGAGAGAGAGATCAAACACATAGCTACTGGTACATACCCTCAGCCCCGAGGGTGAACTACTCCCTCCTCATCATGGAGAGCACCGGGATGATGAAGATGGACACCGGAGAGGGATTTTCCCCTCCGGCGGGGTGCCAGAACGGGTCTAGATTGGTTTTCGGTGGCAACGGAGGCTTCTGGCGGCGGAACTCCCAATCTATTCTGCTCCGTGAAGTTTTTAGGGTATATGGGTATATATAGGAGGAAGAAGTACATCGGTGGATCTCCGGGCTGTCCACGAGGCAGGGGGCGCGCCCCACCCTCGTGGGCAGCCTGGGACTCTCCTGGTCCATCTCCGATACTCCGTGGGCTTCTTTTGGTCCAAAAATATGTTCCGTGAAGTTTCAGGTCAATTGGACTCCGTTTGATTTTCCTTTTATGCGATACTCTAAAACAAGGAAAAAACAGAAACTGGCACTAGGCTCTGGGTTAATAGGTTAGTCCCAAAAATAATATAAAAGTGCATAATAAAGCCCATAAACATCCAAAACAGATAAAATAATAGCATGGAACAATCAAAAATTATAGATACGTTGGAGACGTATCACACGGCTTTCTCATGCGCACATCCGGCCCTTTCTCTTTATTATTATGACATAGTTAATTGTGCTATTCTAGTCCGGCCCGCGACCTTACCCAGCGATCCTCATCTGGAGGTTCGTTGGCTCCGTCAGAGATGGCGAGGATGTCTCCACCGCCTGCTTATTCCCCCGGGGCCAGGGACGACACCGAGGTGTTATCCCGGAGGACCACTCCGAAGTGGGGAGGAGCCCAGGACGCTATCCGGGAGGCACCACAGGGCGAGACCTCCACTGTCGGACACATGGGGGAGCCGATCCCCATGGAGATTGGCGTAGAGGGTTGTATCCAGTTTGGCCCTCCGCCGAATACAATTCCGGAGGCCCATATGGCTCCAGAGTCGGGCGAGCAGCCCCCTTTGAAGGAGGAGGGTGCGCCGCTTCCACCGGTGGCCCTTGTTCATCCAGGGGCACTGGATAATCTGATGGAGGCGCTTCGAGGCGCCTCCGTCATGGACGAACACCGTGTCCTTATGGGTGCGGTAATCGAGAAGATTCAGTAGGCCAAGAGTGGACTGAATGAAGCCTGCAGTAGCCTGTTGACAGGTTTCGAGGTAAGAAAGAGAAAAAAAACCATGTAACCAGTAGCCCCTGAGACACTGTCCGGTGTTCGGTAATAAGAACCGGACAGAGGATCAATCTTCTGTTGTAGGATACTAACGTAATATGTATGAATAAGCAGGCGTCATTGTTGGCCGCGACCTCCCATGCTGCCGAAGTCTCTAAGCTGAGGCAGAGGCTGGAGCGGATCGAGAACGAGCTCGGCGAGGTTAAGGTTAGGCTCCAGGAGAAGCAAGGTGAGTGATGACTTGCTGTGTGTTTAGAAAGGGTAGGCGTTGTATATTGACCACTATGTCGTAATATGTCCAGGATCCGCGACCGAGGTCGAGGCCCTGAGCGAGGCCGAGGAGAAGGCTGTCCAGCAGCAAGCTGCCTATAAGAAGTCCAAGGCCCGGGTCAAAGAAATCTGGCAGGAGCTCCAGGATGCGGTCAAGAAATGTGAAGCCTTGGAGCATGATGCGTTGGTTCAAGGGACCGAACTCGCCAAGGCTTGTCAGAGCACGGAAACCGCACGAAATGAGGCCCAGGCTTCCCTCCAAGAGATCATAGGAGACCAAGAAGATCATAGCGGGTAAGGAATTTAAGATGCAAAGCAAGTATGCGGAGAAGCAGTACCTTTTACTAACCCGGGTTCGGAGTTCCCCAGGAGCTTTTGCGGATTTACCCCGCAGTGCATCAGACACTGCGGAGTTCTATCGAGCCGAAGGAGGGGGTTCTATGGAGAAGCTATTCTGGTCACAATATGCGGCGCCAGAGCATCCCGTGTCCTTCACCGATCAGCTGAAACAGTTGGTGGAGCTGCATAGGGTGGCCGAACTAGCCATGAAGGATTTTATAATCCGGCTATGGCCAGCCGAAGCTATGCCAAGCAGCTACTTCTACTCGTGAGGCGGATGGTGAATGCTTGTTCTTGGATGGACGTCGTCAAGCGCTCGGTCTGCATTGAAGGTGTGCGCATGGCCTTCGCCCGTTGCAAGATGTGGTGGGCGAAGATGGACGCCGTCGAGGTGACCAGAGGGCCACCGGAGGGCAAGGAAAACCGCACACCCGAACGGTATTTTGTGGATGTCTTGGAGGGTTCTCGCCTTGCGGCAGCACAATGTTCGCAGGACTTTGTATTTGAATAAATGTATTCATGTTACCTTTGCCTTGTATTATGGGAATAAAGCATGTTTTGTAATATAATATTGTTATGCTTTGAATTGTTTCCTCCTGTGCGGCCGTGTTGTATGTAATCTGAGGGTTGGCCAGTCGTCGACTTCTGCCCTCACGTAGGTAGTACGGAGGTGTTCGGATGGATTCTAAACAATCTTGATCCAATTATACGGTCCTTGAAGGAGTTGTTTAGCGCGACGAACAAGGCAATCAGACTGTACGGCTTAAATGCCCTCACTTAGCCATAGGAGTTTTATAATAAAGCGTATATGCAGCCCCTGGTTCGAACCAGGGTGCTGTCAGCATCTGATCGGGAAGTGTCGATCTTTCACGTAATGCAGAAAAAATCTCCAACGATTTGTGACCCTCGAATAGCTGACCGGCTCTCGCCGTATCATGACAGCCAGTTTCCGTCTTTCTCTACTGAGGTGCTCATCTGGTCAAGGCCAGGGCACAATCGCAGTAGTTCTCCCTTTACTACCCTAGCCGATTTAGCGAAACATAGGGTAGCAAGCACAGGAGCCGGGCAACCCAACTATTGACCAAAGACATGATTCGGAGCCAATGCATATAATGCTAAATTCGGGGTGCCGAACTTATCTTTAGGGATTGTTCGGACTTTGTTGCCGTATCATGGGGCGACGGGGAGCCCCTGGCAAATATGAAACGTACCAGAGTGTACGGCTACTAGGAAATAAGTAATATAAAGGAAAACAAAGGGAGAACGGAGTTAGGATCCGGAGCCCTTGAACTTTGATCATGAACTGTTTCCATTATAGTTGGGTTAATGCGTCCAAGCACATTGGTACAAAATAATGCAATAAGCACCCGGTTATTTGACATGCCATACCCGAAGGTGGACTGCGTGTGGGTCCTGAAAAATGGTTAGCCTCTAGGGCTTCCCATGTACGCATGTGCTCCATGTCAATCCGGTGTGTTTGTCCTTTGACGGGATCGTTAGTCAAGCTGTCGAAGGAGGGGCCCATAGGAGAAACCTGAAACAAGGGAAAAGGAGATAGTAAAGTTATTTGTGTGTCCGGGATCGGTCTGGCCGAACCGTGGATCCCGGGATAGCTTGTGCCTCCGTCGATGCCCATGGAATTTTGAGTGCGTAGTTATGGACGCGTGGTATGAATGCCACTATCTCATCGGGATTGGGACGGAGGCCGAATTGCTAATTGAGCTCTTGACGAGCTGCGCTGTCCTATTGTAGTGTGGTTCGGACCCTCTTAATGATGTCCAGGGGCCCGGCAGCCAGACTATGCTGCTGCTTGAGAAGGCCGCTTTGTACTTCTGCTGCTAGGGCGGCGGTGTGCTCCTTTGTCTGGAGGGAGCGTTCTGTGTTTCCCTTGACTGTTATGACGCCGCGCAGACCGGGCATCTTCAGCATGAGATAAGATAGTGTGAACTGTGGTACCGCTTTGAATCTAGCAAACGCAGTTCGTCCGAGTAATGCGTGGTAGCCACTGCGGAAGGGGGCGATATCGAAGATTAACTCCTCGCTTAGGAAGTTGTCCGGGGAACCGAAGACCACCTCCAACGTGATTGAGCCCGTGCAACGGGCCTCAACGCCTGGTATGACTCCTTTAAAGGTAGTCTTTGTGGGTTTGATTCATGAGGGATTAATGCCCATCTTCCGCACTGTATCCTGATAGAGCAGGTTGAGGCTGCTACCGCCGTCCATTAGGACTTGTGTTAGGTGAAATCCATCTATGATTGGGTCGAGGACCAGTGCAGCTGAACCGCCATGTCGGATACTATTTGGGTGATCTCGACGATCGAAGGTGATCGGGAATGACGACCACAGATTGAATTTTGGGGCGACTGGATCTACCGCGTATACATCCCTAAGCGCTCGCTTGCGCTCCCTTTTGGGGATGTGTGTAGCGTATATCATGTTCACTGTTTTGACTTGAGGGGGAAATTTCTTCTGCCCTCCGATGTTCGGCTGCCGGGGCTCTTCGTCCTCGTCCTCACTTTGTGACCATTTTCTTTGTTTTCGATGTTTAACTTGCCAGCCTGTTTGAAAACCCAACAGTCTCTATTGGTGTGATTAGCTTGTTTGTCTGGGGTACCATGTATCTGGCACGGACGATCGAGTATGCGATCCAGGCTGGATGGTCCCTCATTGTTCCTTTTGTAGGGCTTCTTTCGATGTCCGGACTTGGAGCCGCTGAATCCGGCGTTAATGGTGGTGTCATCGATGTTGTCGCTATTGCTTCGGCGTTTGTGTCTGTTGCGCCGGATCTTTCTGGAGCTGTTCTTGGCCTCGGAGGGGCCTGTCTCGCTGGCTGTGTTTTTGCTACGAGCCAGCCAGCTATCCTCTCCCACACAAAAGCGGGTCATGAGTGCCGTAAGGGCTGCCATGGACTTTGGCTTTTCTTGGCCGAGGTGGCGTGCTAGCCATTCCTCACGGATGCTGTGTTTAAAGGCCGCTAGGGCTTCGGCATCCGGACAGTCAATGATCTGGTTCTTTTTGGTTAGGAACCTAGTCCAGAATTTTCTAGCTGATTCTCCAGGTTTTTGAACTATGTGGCTTAAGTCATCGGCATCGGGTGGCCGGACATATGTACCTTGGAAGTTGTCAAGAAAGGCCTTTTCCAGATCCTCCCAGCTATCGATGGAATTCTCGGGCAGGCTATACAGCTAGTGTTTAGCTGGCCCTTTGAGTTTCAGTGGGAGGTATTTGATGACGTGGAGGTCGTCTCCCGGGGCCATGTGGATGTGGAGAATAAAGTCCTTAATCCATACTGCGGGGTCGGTTGTTCCATCGTATGATTCAATATTGATGGGCTTGAACCCCTCGGGGAATTTGTGATCCATGACCTCATGTGTGAAGCAGAGAGGGTGTGCGGCGCCTCTATATCGGGCCGCATCACGGCGCACCTCCGATGAAGTGCGTCTGCGGTTATCAGCCCGGGTGTGACTAGATTTGTCATGCCCGAATAGGTAGCCGTCATCCCGAGTTGGGAAGCGTCCTCACGATCTGTAGATTAATCTAGTGTGTTTTGCTCTACTGTCCAGCTCCTGCCGAAGGTCGTATGTATGGTCTCCAGCTGTTCTATCCCTGTTTTGCGAGGTAGTGGGGCGGGCTATTGTTCGGCCTGAGTTGCCGCTTTATCCTGACCGCGGGGTGGTCGGTCCGTCGCACTATCCCGATCGCGTGGTGGTCGGTCCGCATTGCGTGAGGGAGGTATGGGATTTAGTGCCTCCTCATCAAACTGCGCTAGCAGTCTACGCTTTGGGTAACTCTTGGCTGGGCGCTTGAGGCCGTATTCTTCGACTGCCAGGACATCAGTCCACCTATCAATGAGCAGGTCTTGATCGGCTTGAAGTTGTTGCTGCTGCTTCTTCAGGCTTCTTGCAGTGGCTATTAGCTGTCGCTTGAAGTGCTCCTGCTCGAGGGGTGCCTCAGGCACGATGTGAAGGAAATATTCCCTAGAGGCAATAATAAAGTTATTATTTATTTTCTTATATCATGATAAATGTTTATTATTCATGCTAGAATTGTATTAATCGGAAACATAATACATGTGTGAATACATAGACAAACAGAGTGTTACTAGTATGCCTCTACTTGACTAGCTCGTTGATCAAAGATGGTTAAGTTTCCTAACCATAGACATGAGTTGTCATTTGATTAACGGGATCACATCATTAGGAGAATGATGTGATTGACATGACCCATTCTGTTAGCTTAGCACACGATCGTTTAGTATGTTGCTATTGCTTTCATGACTTATACATGTTCCTATGACTATGAGATTATGCAACTCCCGTTTACCGGAGGAACACTTTGTGTGCTACCAAATGTCACAACGTAACTGCGTGATTATAAAGGTTCTCTATAGATGTCTCCGAAGGTACTTGTTGGGTTGGCGTATTTCAAGATTAGGATTTGTCACTCCGATTGTCGGAAAGGTATCTCTGGGCCCTCTCGGTAATACACATCACTTAAGCCTTGCAAGCATTGCAACTAATGAGTTAGTTGTGGGATGATGTATTACGGAACGAGTAAAGAGACTTGCCGGTAACGAGATTGAACTAGGTATTGAGATACCGACAATAGAATCTCGGGCAAGTAACATACCGATGACAAAGGGAACTACGTATGTTGTTATGCGGTCTGACCGATAAAGATCTTCGTAGAATATGTAGGAGCCAATATGAGCATCCAGGTTCCGCTATTGGTTATTGACCGGAGACGTGTCTCGGTCATGTCTACATAGTTCTCGAACCCATAGGGTCCGCACGCTTAACGTTACGATGACAGTTATATTATGAGTTTATATGTTTTGATGTACCAAAGGTTCTTCGGAGTCCCGGATGTGATCACGGACATGATGAGGAGTCTCGAAATGGTCAAGAAATGAAGATTGATATATTGGAAGCCTATGTTTGGATATCGAAAGTGTTCCGGGTAAAATCGGGATTTTATCGGAGTACCGGGAGGTTACCGGAACCCCCCGGGAATCAAATGGGTCTTAGTGGGCCTAGGTGGAAGAGAGGAGAGGATGCAAGGGCTGGCCGTGCGCCCCTCCCCCCCCCCCAGTCCAAATAGGACAAGGAGAGGGGGGTGGCGCCCCCCCCCCCCCTTCCTTCCTTCTCCTCCACTCCTCCATGTCTAACTTGTTTTTGCAGGGCATGTTGTGATGTGATATGGACAAGACATGATGCTAAATTTTATTGTATGAGATGATCATGTTTTGTAACCGAGTTATCGACAACTGGCAGGAGCCATATAGTTGTCGCTTTATTGTATGCAATGCAATCGCCCTGTAATGCTTTACTTTATCACTAAGCGGTAGCGATAGTCGTGGAAGCATAAGATTGGCGAGACGACAACGATGCTACAATGGAGATCAAGGTGTCACACCGGTGACGATGGTGATCATGACGGTGCTTCGGATATGGAGATCACAAGCACAAGATGATGATGGCCATATCATATCACTTATATTGATTGCATGTGATGTTTATCTTTTATGCATCTTATCTTGCTTTGATTGATGGTAGCATTAGAAGATGATCTCTCACTAAATTTCAAGATAAAAGTGTTCTCCCTGAGTATGCACCGTTGCCAAAGTTCGTCGTGCCCAGACACCATGTGATGATCGGGTGTGATAAGCTCTACGTCCATCTACAACGGGTGCAAGCGAGTTTTGCACATGCAGAATACTCAGGTTAAACTTGACGAGCCTAGCATATGCAGATATGGCCTCGGAACACTGAGACCGAAAGGTCGAGCGTGAATCATATAGTAGATATGATCAACATAGTGATGTTCACCATTGAAAGCTACTCCATTTTACGTGATGATCGGTTATGGTTTAGTTGATTTGGATCACGTGATCACTCAGAGGATTAGAGGGATGTCTTTCTAAGTGGGATTTCTTAAGTAATATGATTAATTGAACTTAAATTTATCATGAACTTAGTACCTGATAGTATCTTGCTTGTCTATGTTTGATTGTAGATAGATGGCCCATGTTGTTGTTCCGTTGAATTTTAATGCGTTCCTTGAGAAAGCAAAGTTGAAAGATGATGGTAGCAATTACACGGACTGGGTCCGTAACTTGAGGATTATCCTCATTGCTGCATAGAAGAGTTACGTCCTAGAAGCACCGCTAGGTGTACCTCCTGTGCCAGCAACTGCAAACATTGTGAATGTCTGGCAGTAGCGTGTTGATGACTACTCGATAGTTCAGTGTGCCATGCTTTACGGCTTAGAACCGGGACTTCAACGACGTTTTGAATGTCATGGAGCATATGAGATGTTCCAGGAGTTGAAGTTAATATTTCAAGCAAATTCTCGGATTGAGAGATATGAAGTCTCCAATGAGTTCTACAACTGCAAGATGGAGGAGAATAGTTCTGTCAGTGAACATATACTCATAATGTCTGGGTACCATAATCACTTGACTCAGCTGGGAGTTAATCTTTCGGTTGATAGTGTCATTGACAGAGTTCTTCAATCACTGCCACCAAGCTACAAGAGCTTCGTGATGAACTATAATATGCAAGGGATGAATAAGACAATTCCCGAGCTCTTCGCAATGCTAAAGGCTGCGGAGGTAGAAAACAAGAAGGAGCATCAAGTGTTGATGGTCAACAAGACCACTAGTTTCAAGAAAAAGGGTAAAGGGAAGAAGAAGGGGAACTTCAAGAAGAACAGCAAGCAAGTTGCTGCTCAGAAGAAGAAACTCAAGTTTGGACCTAAGCCTGAAACTGAGTGCTTCTACTGCAAGCAGACTGGTCACTGGAAGCGGAACTGCCCCAAGTATTTGGCGGATAAGAAGGATGGCAAGGTGAACAAAGGTATATGTGATATACATGTTATTGATGTGTACCTTACTAGAGCTCGCAGTAGCACCTGGGTATTTGATATTGGTTCTGTTGCTAATATTTGCAACTCGAAACAGGGACTACGGATTAAGCGAACACTGGCAAAGTATGAGGTGACGATGCGCGTGGGAAATGGTTCCAAAGTCGATGTGATCGCGGTCGGCACGCTACCTCTACATCTACCTTCGAGATTAGTATTAGAACTAAATAATTGTTATGTGGTGCCAACATTGAGCATGAACAATATGTCTGGATCTTGTTTGATGCGAGACGGTTATTCATTTAAGTCAGAGAATAATGGTTGTTCTATTTATATGAGTAATATCTTTTATGGTCATGCACCCTTGAAGAGTGGTCTATTTTGATGAATCTCGATAGTAGTGATACACATATTCATAATGTTGAAGCCAAAAGATGTAGAGTTGATAATGATAGTGCAACTTATTTGTGGCAATGCCGTTTAGGTCACATCAGTGTAAAGCGCATGAAGAAACTCCATACTGATGGACTTTTGCAACCACTTGATTATGAATCACTTGGTACTTGCGAACCGTGCCTCATGGGCAAGATGACTAAAACGCCGTTCTCCGGAACTATGGAGAGAGCAACAGATTTGTTCGAAATCATACAGATGTATGTGGTCTGATGAATGTTGAGGCTCGTGGAGGATATCGTTATTTTCTCACCTTCACACATGATTTAAGCAGATATGGGTATATCTACTTGATGAAGCATAAGTCTGAAACATTTGAAAAGTTCAAAGAATTTCAGAGTGAAGTTGAAAATCATCGTAACAAGAAAATAAAGTTTCTACGATCTGATCGTGGAGGAGAATATTTGAGTTACGAGTTTGGTCTACATTTGAAACAATGCGGAATAGTTTCACAACTCACGCCACCCGAAACACCACAGCGTAATGGTGTGTCCGAACGTCATAATCGTACTTTACTAGATATGGTGCGATCTATGATGTCTCTTACAGATTTACCACTATCGTTTTGGGGTTATGCTTTAGAGACGGCCGCATTCACATTAAATAGGGCACCACCGAAATCCGTCGAGACGACGCCTTATGAACTATGGTTTGGCAAGAAACCAAAGTTGTCGTTTCTGAAAGTTTGGGGCTGCGATGCTTATGTGAAAAAGCTTTAACTTGATAAGCTCGAACCCAAATCGGAGAAATGTGTCTTCATAGGATACCCAAAGGAGACTGTTGGGTACACCTTCTATCACATATCCGAAGGCAAGACATTCGTTACTAAGAATGGATCCTTTCTAGAGAAGCAGTTTCTCTCGAAAGAAGTGAGTGGGAGGAAAGTAGAACTTGATGAGGTAACTGTACCTGCTCCCTTATTGGAAAGTAGTACATCACAGAAATCGGTTTCTGTGACACCTACACGGACTAGTGAGGAAGTTAATGATGATGATCATGGAACTTCAGATCAAGTTGCCACTGATCCTCGTAGATCAACCAGAGTAAGATCCGCACCAGAGTGGTACGGTAATCCTGTTCTGGAAGTCATGCTACTAGATCATGATGAACCTACGAACTATGAAGAAGCGATGGTGAGCCCAGATTCCGCAAAATGGCTTGAAGCCATGAAATCTGAGATGGGGTCCATGTATGAGAACAAAGTGTGGACTTTGGTTGACTTGCCCATTGATAGGCAAGCAATTGAGAATAAATGGATCTTCAATAAGAAGACTGACGCTGACGGTAATGTTACTGTCTACAAAGCTCGACTTGTTGCGAAAGGTTTTTGACAAGTTCAAGGGATTGACTACGATGAGACCTTCTCACCCGTAGCGATGCTTAAGTCTGTCCGAATCATGTTAGCAATTGCCGCATTTTATGATTATGAAATATGGCAGATGGATGTCAAAACTGCATTCTTGAATGGATTTCTGGAAGAAGAGTTGTATATGATGCAACCGGAAGGTTTTGTCGATCCAAAGGGAGCTAACAAAGTGTGCAAGCTCCAGTGATCCATTTATGGACTGGTGCAAGCCTCTCGGAGTTGGAATAAACGCTTTGATAGTGTGATCAAAGCATTTGGTTTTATACAGACTTTTGGAGAAGCCTGTATTTACAAGAAAGTGAGTGGGAGCTCTGTAGCATTTCTGATATTATATGTGGATGACATATTGCTGATTGGAAATGATATAGAATTTCTGGGTAGCATAAAGGGATAATTGAATAAGAGTTTTTCAATGAAAGACCTCGGTGAAGCTGCTTACATATTGGGCATCAAGATCTATAGAGATAGATCAAGACTCTTAATTGGACTTTCACAAAGCACATACCTTGACAAAGTTTTGAAGAAGTTCAAAATGGATCAAGCAAAGAAAGGGTTCTTGCTTGTGTTACAAGGTGTGAAGTTGAGTAAGACTCAATGCCCGACCACTGCAGAAGATAGAGAGAAGATGAAAGATGTTCCCTATGCTTCAGCCATAGGCTCTATCATGTATGCAATGCTGTGTACCAGACCTGATGTGTGCCTTGCTATAAATCTAGCATGGAGGTACCAAATTAATCCAGGAGTGGATCACTGGACAGTGGTCAAGAACATCCTGAAGTACCTGAAAAGGACTAAGGATATGTTTCTCGTTTATGGAGGTGACAAAGAGCTCATCGTAAATGGTTACGTTGATGCAAGCTTTGACACTGATCCGGACGATTCTAAATCACAAACCGGATATGTGTTTACATTGAACGGAGGAGCTGTCAGTTGGTGCAATTCTAAACAAAGCGTCATGGCGGGATCTACATGTGAAGCGGAGCACATAGCTGCTTCAGAAGTAGCAAATGAAGGAGTCTGGATGAAGGAGTTCATATCCGATCTAGGTGTCATACCTAGTGCATCGGGTCCAATGAAAATCTTTTGTGACAATAATGGTGCAATTGCCTTGGCGAAGGAATCCAGATTTCACAAGAGAACCAAGCACATCAAGAGACACTTCAATTCCATCCAGGATCTAGTCCAGGTGGGAGACATAGAAATTTGCAAGATACATACGGATCTGAATGTTGCAGACCCGTTGACTAAGCCTCTTCCATGAGCAAAACATGATCAGCACCAAGGCTCCATGGGTGTTAGAATCATTGTTGTGTAATCTAGATTATTGACTCTAGTGCAAGTGGGAGACTGAAGGAAATATGCCCTAGAGGCAATAATAAAGTTATTATTTATTTCCTTATATCATGATAAATGTTTATTATTCATGCTAGAATTGTATTAACCGAAAACATAATACATGTGTGAATACATAGACAAACAGAGTGTCACTAGTATGCCTCTACTTGACTAGCTCGTTGATCAAAGATGGTTAAGTTTCCTAACCATAGACATGAGTTGTCATTTGATTAACGGGATCACATCATTAGGAGAATGATGTGATTGACATGACCCATTCCGTTAGCTTAGCACACGATCGTTTAGTATGTTGCTATTGCTTTCTTCATGACTTATACATGTTCCTATGACTATGAGCTTATGCAACTCCCGTTTACGGGAGGAACACTTTGTGTGCTACCAAACGTCACAACGTAACTGCGTGATTATGAAGGTGCTCTACAGATGTCTCCGAAGGTACTTGTTGGGTTGGCGTATTTCAAGATTAGGATTTGTCACTCCGATTGTCGGAGAGGTATCTTTGGGCCCTCTCGGTAATACACATCACTTAAGCCTTGCACGCATTGCAACTAATGAGTTAGTTGTGGGATTATGTATTACGGAACGAGTAAAGAGACTTGCCGGTAACGGTATTGAACTAGGTATTGAGATACCGACGATCGAATCTCGGGCAAGTAACATACCGATGACAAAGGGAACTACGTATGTTGTTATGCGGTCTGACCAATAAAGATCTTCGTAGAATATGTAGGAGCCAATATGAGCATCCAAGTTCCGCTATTGGTTATTGACCGGAGACGTGTCTCGGTCATGTCTACATAGTTCTCGAACCCGTAGGGTCCGCACACTTAACGTTACGATGACAGTTATATTATGAGTTTATATGTTTTGATGTACCGAAGGTTGTTCGGAGTCCCGGATGTGATCACGGACATGACGAGGAGTCTCGAAATGGTTTAGACATGAAGATTGATATATTGGAAGCCTATGTTTGGATATCGGAAGGGTTCCAGGTAAAATCGGGATTTTACCGGAGTACCGGGAGGTTACCGGAACCCCCTGGGAATCAAATGGGCCTTAGTGGGCCTAGGTGGAAGAGAGGAGAGGAGGCAAGGGCTGGCCGCGCGCCCCTCCCCCCCCCCCTAGTCCGAATAGGACAAGGAGAGGGGGGCGGCGCCCCCCTTCCTTCCTTCTCCTCCACTCCTTCCCCCTCAAGTCCTAATCCAGCTAGGAAAGGAGGGGAGTCCTAATCCCGGTGGGAGTAGGAATCCTCCTGGCGCGCCCTCTCCCTTGGCCGGCCGCACCCCCCCCCCCTTGCTCCTTTATATACAAGGGCAGGGGGCACCCTAGAGGCACAATAATTTATCATTGATCTCTTAGCCGTGTGCGGTGCCCCCCTCCACCATAGTCCACCTAGATGATACTGTAGCGGTGCTTAGGTGAAGCCCTGCGTCGGTAGAACATCAACATCGTCACCACGCTGTCGTGCTGACGAAACTCTCCCTCAACACTCGGCTGGATCGGAGTTCGAGGGACGTCATCGGGCTGAACGTGTGCTGAACTCGGAGGTGTCGTACCTTCGGTACTTGATCGGTCGGATCGTGAAGACGTATGACTACATCAACCGTGTTGTGCTAACGCTTCCGCTTTTGGTCTACGAGGGTACGTGGACAACACTCTCCCCTCTCGTTGCTATGCATCACCATGATCTTGCTTGTGCGTAGGAAATTTTTTGAAATTACTATGTTCCCCAACACGATGAAGTCCTCATTGCCGAGGCTCTCATCATCCTCGGAGACTGCACGATAACTATCATCGTCTAGGTCATTGGGCATGGTCTGATTATGAGGGTTGTCTTGTTCCTCCTGTTCGGATGCAGCCCCGACAGGGTCTTCGTTGTTTTCGGTGTCGCCCGGAGTACTATTCTCTCCCGTGCCAGTATTTCTATCATTTGGGCGACGAGGCTTAGAGCGGCATTTAGGGCGCCGGCGCTTGGACTGTGTCTCAGAAGGTTTATTCGCAACTGGATCTTATTCGTCATCGTCGCTAGCTTTTTATGTGTCAGCCATGTACACATCGTACAAAGAGGTGGTCGTCCAACATCCAGTAAATGGCGGGTTTTGGCCTTGCTCCTGGTCGGAATCGTCGTCCATACCGTCGATGTCTTTGGAGCCGTAATCGAGCACGTCAATTAAATTATCGACAGTGGCTATGAAGTGGGTGGCGGGTGGGAAACAAAATTTCCCATCATCAGCCTCTGGCTCGAACCGAACATAGTTCGGATGTGAGTCCTTCTCCAAGGACAAGTTCTTTAAAGAGTTTAGCACATCACCCAAGGGTGAGTGCTGGAAGATGTCTGCGGCGCTAAATTCGAAGATCGATAACCGATCTAGCTCGGTGTCCGCAAGCGTATATGGTCCGGAATTTATGGCCGGAGACGAATCCGGAGTTCCATTGACGCAGATATTGCGAGGCGCCGAGTCCGTGTGCGGCTCCAACGCCGTGGACTCTGTGGCTTCGGATGGCACGATCTGCTCCGGTTCTAAGGCCGTTGCAGCAACAGGAACCATCTCCTGGATGTGATCAGATGACAGATTTAAGTCATGTTCTTCGCGGCGAGGGGGAATGATCGCTGCAGTCTCAAATCCATTGAAGATCAAGTCTCCACGGATATCCGTGACGTAGTTCAAGCTTCCAAATCTAACCTGGTGGTCAGGGGCGTAGCTATCAATCTACTCCAGATGACCGAGCGAGTTGGCCCGCAGTACGAAGCCACCGAACACGAAAATCTGTCCGGGGAGGAAGGTTTCTCCTTGGACTGCGTCCCTATAGACGATTGAAGGGCGGGGTGCGGGGTGTCGTTGTCAGCAGAAGATGGAGAGGAAGGGGATGGGGCTAGCAAAGCTAAAGGAAAAGGGGATAGGTGTGTTTTTATGGATATTAGTTGCATTTTTTAACAACTTGTAATATGCAATTGTAGTTATTTTAATGACAATTCAGTGTTGTAAATTTCAGATTCTATAAGATATTTCAAAAAACTTGGTAGTGATAGTAGCTTCAAACCAAGCACCCGTTTTAGATTGTTTTTCTATTTGAATGTGTTAATTTTTTATTGTATTTGATTATTGTGTCGAGGATCACGATGTTAAATTTTTATTGTATTTGATTATTGTGTTGAGGATCACATGAAAATATTTATGTGCATTGTTAGTGTGTATTGACTATTATGGTTTTGCGTCAAAAAATCAATAAGAGTACGCCCTGCCATAAAAAAAATCGTCCTTCGCCTCTGTTTGTGAGGACCGATTCAACAAATAATCACCAATCCACACAATTATCAACAAGATCAAGTGAGAAATCAGGATCTCAGTTGAAGAATTCACTCACAACTACCCTGTCTTACATGGAAGGTAGCTAGTTCTACGCTAGATATGGGGACTGTGAAATACATACATTTTAGGGTTTTTCGTATCGGGGCAGGCTATAAGTAGCCGTAACATGAGTTTTTTCCCCTACGCCACATCGGCTAGGGTTTCTCCTCCTCCTAGGCGATCCCGATCGCCTTCGAGTTCCCATCACAAAAACCTCCGATCCCCGGCGAGCTTCTGTCCGCCTACGGTCTACCCTTCACCTCTCGCTGCGATCGTAAAGCGTGTGTGACTGAACGGAGTCTGCGATGGCTTCACCGTCTGATGCCCAATCTGGCACCAGTGGAGGCGGGTTTGATGAACAGGCAAGATCAGATCTAGGAGATTTCCTAGATCAATTGGATCTCAATGACGATGAATTTGAGGACATGGAGATTGATGAGGATGATCTGAAGATACAGGAAAGTGTTCGATGGCTCGCCATCACTAGGGTTCACACCAGCAAAAGCTTCAGCCCTTCAGCTTTCTACAAGCACATGAGAGCTGCTTGGAACCCGGCTCAGAACGTGCGTTTTCGTCCGGTAGGGCCGAATCGATTCGTCGTCCAAGCTTCATGTTTGGGTGATTGGGAGAGAATAATGATGCAAGGTCCATGGTTATTCCGCAATATGGCTGTACTCCTACTGCCGTGTGATGGATTCTCTAAAGCGGATGAAGTTGAAGTCGTTCATCTACCGATATGGTTGTAAATCCATAAACTTCCAGTCCCATATTGCAAGCAAAGTATCATGGAGAAACTGCTGAAAGGTGTTGGGGAGATAATGGATATGAGGTTAAACGGAAGTACTCGAGGCGACTACATAAGGGTGAGGGTGAGACATGATACCCGACAAGCCCTTACAAAATTTGTGAGTATTGTCCGAGGCAAGGAACGCCAAGTTTTTTTGGTTCGCTATGAAAAACTGGCAAGATTCTGTAAGAGATGTGGCCTTATTGGCCATGAGCATAAAGAGTGTGGATCCGGTGTTCATGATGTTAAGTCTCTCAAATTTGGAGATTGGTTGTATGCTGATAATCTTGGCAGTAATCGTCCTGATAGTAAACCCAATGGGGCAACAAACCAAGGGGCCGGTATGGATGGATCCCTCTCGAAGGGAGGGGCTGGTACAGAGCAGGATCCGAACAATCCAGAGGTTGCGGATACTGCATCTAGCCCGGTGAAAAAAGCAGGTGTGAGGACGGATGTGGCCAGGGAACCAAAGAAAAGGCTGAATATGGACGAGGCCGAGGACAATGAGCAGGATCATATGGGTACTGCGAACAAGGTGCTGGCTATTATGGATGGGAGCGGTGCGGATACACATGGAGCTTCACCTACGAGCAGTACCTCTAGCAGTAAAAGCTTAAAGATAACCAAGGGGAGTGACAATAATGAGATATCGGCGGCCTCCCTTGAGGAGGACCGCCGGACGCAATGAATATCTTAGTATGGAACTGCCGGGGGGGAACCGCCGAACAGTTCGTGAGGTGTTGGCACTCTGCAAAGCCAACGTCCCCAAGCTTGTTTTTCTTTGTGAAACAAGACAAGCTTTAGACAAAATTCAGAAACTTAAATGGAGACTAGGGCTGAAGGGTTTCCATGGTGTTAATAGTGATGGAAAAAGTGGAGGTTTAGCGTTGTTTTGGGACGAGTGTCTCTCAGTGACCATACTCGACTCTTGCAACCGGTACATCGATGTCAAGGTTACTGATGCTGGCACAGGGGTCTCGTGGAGAGGTACTTTCGTCTATGGGGAGCCTAGAGTGGAGAACAGGCACCTCATGTGGGATCACCTGTCCAGATTACGAGCTATATCACAGGATCCATGGCTTGTATGTGGAGATTATAATGAAGCAATGTGGCAACATGAACATCTTTCGAGATCATTGCAATTAGAGACGCAAATGACAGCCTTCAGAGATTGCTTGATGGTGTGTGAGCTGGAGGATTTGGGTTTTTCCGGGGTTCCGTTTACATACAATAACGGCCAGCATGGTAATCACAATGTACAGGTCCGGTTTGATCGTTCTTGTGCAGACGAAGGGTGGAGAGAGTTGTTTCCAGCGGCAAAAGTCTCCCACCTGGCTACTTCTTGTTCGGATCATGCACCGGTGCTAGTGCAATTGCAGGAGGCACCGGATCGCCGGACCAAGTGTAAAAGCCCACATTATGAGATTATGTGGGAAAGACACCCAGTCTTCTCAGAGGTCATAAACAAGGCTTGGGAGTGCAATAAACCGGTCGAAGGGCAGCCCTCGATAGCGACTTCCCTGGCTGGGTTGATGAAGGATCTAAAGAGTTGGAGCAAAGATAACTTTGGTAATGTTCTAAAAGAGATCGAGACCCTCCAGTCGCAACTATCTGAACTGCAAATTGGAGGGGCGGATGCCTCTCAGGTCCGGCGCAAAATGAACCAGTTGGATGAACTCTTATATAGAGAGGAGATGATGTGGCTCCAGAGGTCACGCATTACTTGGCTAAAGGAAGGAGAGAGGAACACGAGCTACTTGCATAGGAGAGCAGTCTGGCGTGCTCGCCGGAATCATGTTCAGCGCCTTCTAAAGGCCGATGGCTCCTGGTGCTCTTCTCCGACAGACATGGAAAGGATGGCAACGTTGTACTTTAAGGAAGTGTACACCAAAGATCCCACCCTTGAGTCCAGGGAGGTTCTTGAGTGCATTACAACTAAAGTCACAGACGAGATGAATGAATCTTTGTGCAAACCATACTCTGAGCAGGAAATATCGGATGCTTTGTTTCAAATCGGCCCCTTGAAGGCCCCAGGCGCGGACGGTTTTCCGGCCCGCTTCTATCAGCGCAATTGGGCGGTGTTTAAGGAACAAGTTGTTGCAGGAGTTCAGGAGTTCTTTCAGACGGGTATCATGCTAGTTGGGATCAACGACACGGCCATAGTTTTGATCCCCAAAGCTCCACACCCCAAAGAACTAAAGGACTTTCGGCCCATCAGTTTATGCAACGTAGTTTACAAGATCATGTCGAAGTGTATGGTAAACAGGTTACGGCCTCTACTCACGGAGTTAATATCTGAAAACCAAAGCGCCTTCATCCCCGGAAAGTTGATTACAGATAATTCTATAATAGCTTTCAAGTGTATCCATCATATTCAAAATTTGGCGGCAAACTCGGATGCTTTCTGTGCTTATAAACTTGATCTATCCAAGGCGTATGATCGTGTGGATTGGGTGTTCCTAGAAAAGGCCCTCCTTAAGTGGGGATTCTCTCAATACTGGGTGGATCGTGTTATGGCATGTGTATCTTCAGTAAAGTACTCGGTGAAATTCAATGGCAAGTTAACATAATCATTCAGTCCATCGAGGGGGCTGCGGCAAGGTGACCCCCTTTCCCCCTTCTTATTTCTCTTTGTCGCGGATGCCCTGTCATCCCTGTTCAATAGGTCAATGGCCGAGGAAGGTTTGAGGGGAATCAAAATCTGTAGGGATGCTCCTGTTATATCCCATCTCTTATTTGCGGATGATTCTCTACTATTCTTTCAAGCATCACAGCAACAAGCTTTGTTAGTGAAGGGTTTGTTGAACACTTATGCGGAGGCCACGGGACAACTAATTAATCCATCAAAGTGCTCCATTCTCTTTTCTGATCATTGCACACCGGCTGTCATTGCGGAAGTAAAAAGTATTATGGATATCACACAGGAGACGTTTGAACCTAAATATCTGGGCTTACCAGTACCGGAAGGAAGAATGCATAAAGGAAAGTTTGAAACGGTCCAGGAGAGGCTCAGGAAGAGACTGGTGGACTGGGGAGAACAGTACATGTCTACTGGGAACAAGGAGATACTCATCAAGTCAGTAGCCCAAGCCATACCGACCTATGTGATGAGTGTGTTTAAACTCCCTGCATCGGTATGTGACGAGCTAACTCGTATGATACGTCAATACTGGTGGGGGTGGAGAAAGGGAAAAGGAAAATGGCATGGCTCAGTTGGGATAAGATGAAATTACCAAAAGCTATGGGCGGCATGGGATTTAAGGACATGTGTGCCTTCAACCAGGCACTCCTTGCCAAGCAGGCGTGGCGGCTAATTGATACACCTAACAGCCTGTGTGCTAGATTGTTGAAGGCTAAATACTACGCTTCAGGTAATATACTTGATATTGTATTTTCAGGCAATGGATCGGCGGTATGGAAGGGCATATTACACGGGCTGGAGCTGCTCAAAAAGGGTATAATATGGCGGGTGGGGAGTGGAACCCTCATCCGAACCTGGAGAGACCCCTGGATACCACGTCCTTACTCTTACCGGCCTATAACTCCCAAGCGTAATTGTCGGTTTAACAGAGTTGCTGATTTTTTAGATGAAAATGGCGCCTGGAGGCTGGACAGATTGAGAGAGCATTTTTGGCCGATGGATATACAACATATTTTGAGGATACGCACATCTCCAAGGCAGCGTGCTGATTTTGTCGCATGGGCACCAGAAAAGAGCGGGATTTTTACAGTGAGAAGTGCCTACACCCTCGCAACATGTGATCATGTCGCTGGTGTTAGCGGCGGGGCTTCCAGTGCGGCCCCGGGTGGGCGACGTAGCTTGTGGAATTGCGTCTGGAAGTCCTTGGTCCCTCAAAAAATGAAGATTACAATGTGGAAAGCTGCTATTGGAGCCCTTCCAACGCAGAGTTGCAAGATGCTCAGGCATCTGGCGACCAGATCAACATGCCCAGTATGTGGCCGAGAGGAGGAAGGTTCATACCATGCCCTGGTGGCGTGCTCTCATGCTAGAATGGTGTGGACCAGTATGAGGGAGAGATGGCCTCTCCCAGATGACAAGTTGCTGGTGGATAATGGCAAGGAGTGGATCCTACATCTGTTATCAAGATGTTCTGATGATGTTCGTGACATGATTATTATGTTATGTTGGCGTATCTGGCAGCTAAGGAACGACCTTACTCATGGCATGGAAACCCCTCCAGTTCATGTGACGGTCGATTTTTTGGATAGCTACTACAGATCGGTGTGCCTGGCAGGCCGGTATACTACAGAGGAAATTCTCAAGGGGAAGATGCCATCTTCGGCTCTCCCAAGCAAGGCAGTGAAGACGGCGCCAGCAACAGCACCGTGGCCCAAACCACCACAAGGCCGGTTAGCACTCTCGGTTGATGGTTCTTTTAGTGGTATCGACGGATCAGCGGCAGCAGGTATGGTATTATGTGGTCACAATGGTCATATTATCTTCTTGGCGTACCGCGTGATCTTCTATTGCAATGACCCTTTGGAAGCTGAACTACATGCGATCATGCAAGGGATGGCATTGGCTATCCAACATTCCTCGCTCCCGGTTATTGTACAGTCGGACTCATCGGAGGCGCTCTCGTCTTTACGGAATCAGGGTCTTGAGCGCTTTGCTTATGGTCATATAGTTAGAGAGATCAAAGAGTTGTTAGTCGGTAGGGAGTTTTATCCTCAAAGAATTCACCGTAGTCAAAACTATGTTGCAGATCGTTTGGCCAATTATAGCCGCACCGAGAGCACAACTGCGGTGTGGTTGACCTCGGCTCCACCATGTATCGAGGACCTATGGCCTCTGGATTGTAACACTTCTTTTGAGTAATAAAGCTCCTTTACTTCGCAAAAAAAAAAAAAGTAGCCGTAACAGAATTACGACGGTAAAGCAGCCTGTAGTCCTAAAAACTGAATCAGTTTAAACTAAAACGGTAACTGAAGGGGAGGTCCATCCGAGCCGTCCAATTCCATTTGTGAGCCATTCGTCGATCTGCGTCGTCCATTAGCTGAATCGCTGTCTTCAATAATTCGACAGTGGCTTCAAGCTTCGGTGTCTCCTTGGTTTGGGCCGTGACATGTTAGGCATGCCACACTTTCTTCGCCTAGTGCTTGTTTCTTTGCCTCGTTTATGGCTTGCCACAATTTTTTAGCACCCAACCCCACATGTCATACACAGGTTTTTGTTGTCAAGTCTTGCCAAAAGCGTGGCTAACAATTTACTCGCCGCAAATGTTGTGGCTTGCCACACGTTTGGCAAAAGGAAAGTGTGGCATACACGTAGGCTTCAATCAAACAGGCCCACGTTTAGCCACTCCTGTAGAACATACCTACATCCACACGCTTGCTGCCCACTAGCATAGGTTTCGGACGCGCGGAAAGGGGAACACTGCAGGCGGGACGGGTAGCAAGGCGAAAAAATTGAAAGCGAAAGCGCGCGCCCCCACCCGAAACGTCTCTGCCACTGCCACTGCCCGCCCCACCCAAACGGAGAGGCTCCTGCGAATCTTGCGCCGCAGCCTCCAGCCCTCCATACATCTCGCTGAAAGCAGGCATATCCACGTGTCGACGGCCGACGGACACCGCCGGCATCACCATGGACGAGCTAGTAGTTAGCCTACCGTGCTCTGTCTGTGTCTTACGATTCCATTCATCTCCCTGCACCATGCCGATGACCATCATCCATCTCTTCAAGCCCACCGTTCTTGCTTTCTTATAGTAAGTCAGAAATCTCACATACTAGATTTTGTAGATATCTACGAGATTCATTGCCATAAGATACGAATCTCAATTTCAGATCTCAAACCTCCTTCTGTATCCCTGAATAATCTTTGGCACCAGATTTGGCAAATGAAACACGGTAGTTTTGACAAACATCCAATGGATATTGCTGCAACAATAAAAAAGACTCAAATTACAAAGGTTACTGCTACTAGAAGTACAACTGATCCCCATGGATATTACTCTTCCTCGACACAAGAGCCCATCACCGCCCAAGACACGGTCAAGAAGCTCTTGACCGACAAGACCGAACAGAGAATTAGGCTACTGAATACTACCCGCCAGGCCATCTAGGTCCGGTCATGCCGGGCTCTACTTCTTGGCCTTCTTGGCCGCGGGCTTCTTGGCGGGGGCCGCCTTCTTCACCGGCGTCGCGCGCTTGGTGGGCGGCTTCCGGGCGGCGGCGGGCTTCTTGGGGGTCGCGGCGGCCGGCGCCTTCTTGGCGGCAGCCTTGGCCTTGGGCTTGGCGGCCGCCTTAGGCTTGGATGCTGCCTTGGGCTTCGCGACGGCCTTGGCCTTGGCTGGGGCCTTGGCCTTGGGCTTCGCGGCGGCCTTCTTGGCCGGGGACTTGGCGGCAGTCTTCTTGGCTGGCGCCTTGGCCTTGGGCTTGGCGGCCGGCTTCTTCTTGGTGGCCGTCTTGGGCTTGACGGCGGCGGGGGCCTTGGCCAGCTTGTAGGAGCCCTTGACCTTGGTCAGCTTGCCAGCGGCGACGAGCTTCTTGATCTGGGTGAGCAGGATCTTGCGGAAGTTGGCCGGGAGGTGCGCCTTGTGCTTGTCCTCGATGAACTTGCCGATCGCGATGGTGCTCGACCCGCTCCTCTCCTTCAGGGCGGCGATCGCCTCCGACACCATCTGAGCACGCACGAACGAACCAAACTAAAAGTCAGATCAGGGAAACACGGACGAACAGACAGAAGGAGGAACGACGGCGAAGGGCTCGGGGGGCTTACCTCGGCGTAGGACGGGTGGGCCGGGGTGACGCGGGGCTTCTTCGGGCCAGTGGACTTCTTGGCCTTGGCCGCCTTGGGCGCCTTGGCCGGCTTCGCCGCCGGCGTGTCAACGGCGGCGTCGGCGGCTACCTCCACCTGAGGCACCGGGATGTCAGCAGCAGCCACTTCAGTCGACATTGCAGCTAGGAATCGAGGGGAGATGCGAGCTCTGGTGTGTTTTTCGCCGGAGGTGAGAGAGATGCGTGTGAGCTGGGTGAGGAGGTCAGGGCGGAGGAGACGGTGGTTATATAGTGGGAGACGTCGGGGAGACGGGGAAGGCCGAATGCCGCGCGCTGATTAGTCGAGGGGGCGTTGCCGCGGATCGCCCCTCCTAGCGCCCCGCATCAAACGAGCGACGTCCGATCTGTCTCCATCCGACGGTCACCCACGCGCCGCATCCGATGCCGCGGATTGCCGCCCCCCTGGCTGGCCTCCCCGGCTCAGGAACCAGCCTCCAGACTTCCAGAGTGTGCTTCTCCTCTCGATTCTCGATCGAATATCTCTCGATCGGATCCACCGATTCGAGTGAAAAAAAATGCATTGTGTAGGTACGGATAATGTCTTTGTAACGGGAGCGAGCTTGTGTGATTTGGTCGTGTATTCCGGGAGAAAAGCGCTGGTGAATCGGGACTGGTCAGGATGGTGCCTTGGTGTGAGTTTGGTGGAGATTTCCGGCCGCCGGCACGGGGTGCGCCGGCGAACAGTGGGGTTTTCCGGCGTGGTGTTGTAGCAGGATAACGTAGCAACACGTACGTACAAGAAACAGGCTGATCCGACATGGTTTCGATAGGCTACGAGGCAATGGAACGCGACGCAAGTTGCACAACTTTTGTAGCACCCTTTGCTGGTGGTGTGTGAGTTCAGCCCGGCTTTGCTACCTGCACCGGCGCGGTGGCCGGCCGGCTCGCCGGAGAACCGCCGTACTCCGGCAGGCGTGGACATGAGGAAGACTTCCCAGCTGCTGCATTTGCGATGTCACGCTTTAGCCCGGATTAATTTGCACCGGAGTGATCAGTGTTTGTTCCTGTGGTTGGGGAAAGTCTACCAGGTGATACAAGTTGGCTTTGTTCTACATGTGGGATCAAAAATTGTTCATAACTTCGAATGATTTCTCGATGCAAGACGCAAATTTGTGTCTAGTCTTCCCTGGAACGACAAACTGGGATTGAAAATTTTGAAAGTTGTGGCCACAGCTGTGATCAAGAATTTTGTCCAGGAAGAGATCGGAGTGGGGGTGGGTGTATAGTGCTCTCGGCCAAACACGATGATGGATGGATCGATCGAGCTGATCACAGCAACATCCCGACGCATATGAATCCATCAAGTTTCAAAATGCAAACGACGAGCCAGTTGAAGTATGCCAAGAAGACGAGAGGATGCAAATTGTTTATTTCGTACCACACTGACTGGTACTATCCGATATAGTTGCATGGTCTCGGCTCATGGTGATCCTTCCTGGGTGGCCCGCGTAACACACGCAAGCTCAAGAACCTGGTTGATGGAGATCGATCTTAAACATTCAACCTCGATGAATCCTAAGCTGCGGCATCAGACCAGGAACAAGATCGGTCATGAGCGTACACAAACAATAGGATGATAGATGGTGAGTTTTTGGCACGGCTGCAGATACAGGTGTGCTATCGGCTCAGGCGTACATGTGTGAGCTTATTAAGCATCGCCTTGGATTGGTTTCACTCCATTGATTCATGGAATTGGAGTTAACATAAACATCTAGCGGTATGAAAAATGATTTAGCCATGAAAGTGTAATTCTTCCACTTGCTGCGCCGGTTACAACGTGACCCGGAAGTTGACCAACCCACCTAATTTGACATCACTTTCCACCTTGTAGTATGTATTACACCATCCCATCTCTAGTATATAGGACCTAAAAAGATGCATTTGTCACGGAGCAAACAGCTTGCCATTCGTAGCAGCAGCCAGCACATCATATGATTACAGCACGTCCACCGGTTGCAAATGTTAGCTTGATGATGACGCGTGCGTGCATGTACACCGAGTGGCCGTTAACTTGTCTGTCACCGAGAGGGACGAGACTTGCGCCGGTGAAAGCGTGCCCTTTTGTGTTGTGCCGTCCAGCACCTCTGTTTCTGTTTTGTGCCGGAACCACACGGGACAGGATCATAGGAACGTCGCCGGAGATCGATCGAGCGGCTGGAAGCAAAAGTCGCTGGCGCCGCGTCGTCATGCTGCTACTGCATATGTACCTTGATCGCATGCCCGTCCATAGTTTCAAAAAACCATCACATTGCGCTACGGCAACCTTGGTGTGTTTTTTCTCAGGAAATACTAGTGAACGAATTTGGTCGATTTAAACACGTTCATGACAGCCAGAGCCCTCTAGTTAGGGCCATGTGGGACGGGGGAGACGGCGTGACCAAACGGCCGTTAATCGGTGTGTCGGCAGCGATGAAAACACGTTTTCTGACAGCCCGGGCCTGCTAATCAGCTCCACGTCGGACGGGGAAGATGGTCAACGCTCTTTCTTTATTTCTCTAGCGCCCTCGCTCTCTCTTTCCTTCTCTCCTCTCTCACACCCCCTGCCGCTGCCGGCCCCGCGACTGCTCGCTACCGCTCTGCAATGTCATCATGGAGCAACGGTCACGGATATGTGCCCGTACATGCACGATCTCTGTGCTAGTAAGTCTTTACTAGACTAGCTCGTTGATCAAAGATGGTTAAAGTTTCCTAACCATAAACACGAGTAGTCACTTGATAAACGGTATCACATCATTACGAGAATGATGTGATGAACAAGACCCATCCGTGCATAGCATATGATCGTTCAGTTTATTCCTACCGATTTCTTAATGTCAAATACATATTCCCTTGACCATGAGATCATGCAACTTCTGGATACCGGAGGAATACCTTGTGTGCTATCAAACGTCACAACGTAACTGGGTGATCATAAAGATGATCCACATGTATCTCCGAAGGTGTCTGTTGAGTTGGCATGAATCAAGATTGAGATTTATCACTCCGTATATCGGAGAGGTATATCTGGACCCTCTCGGTAATACAACATCACAAGAAGCTTGCAAGCAAATTAACTAAGGAGTTAGTTACAAGATGATCTATTATGGAACGAGTAAAGAGACTTGCCAGTAACGATATTGAATTAGGTATGAAGATACCGACAATTGAATCTCGGGCAAGTAACATACCGACAGACAAAGGGAATTACGTATGTTGTCATAAAGGTTCTACCGATAAAGATCTTCGTAAAATATGTACGAATCAATATGGGTATCTAGGTCCCGCTATTGGTTATTGATCGGAAAGGCGTCTCGGTCATGTCTACATCATTCACGAACCCGTAGGGTCTGCACGCTTAACATTTGTTGACGATATAGTATTATATGAGTTATGTGAGTTGGTGACCGAATGTTGTTCGGAGTCCCGGATGAGATCGCAGACATGACGAGGAACTCGGGAATGGCAGGAGGTAAATATTGACATATAGGACG
The DNA here is from genome assembly GCF_018294505.1 of Triticum aestivum. Lineage (NCBI taxonomy): Eukaryota > Viridiplantae > Streptophyta > Magnoliopsida > Poales > Poaceae > Triticum > Triticum aestivum. The sequence goes on along the minus strand of NC_057806.1, from coordinate 625,800,396 downwards.
ATGCTATTTGGTCATCGAAAGGCTTCGGATTGAATCGGGTAGTCATCCGATCACCGGAAGGGGTTCCGGGAGGCCCCAGGAGTTTAATGGGCCAAACAGGCCAACGAGGGAGTGCACACCAGCCCTAGGGAAGGAAAGGGAGAGGGCTAGCCCCTCTTGCCTTTTCTCCCACATGAGAAAAAAGGAAGGGGGGCGCCACCCCCTCCTACCTTCTCCTAGTCGCCAGAAAAGGAAGGGGGGCGCGCCATAGGTCAGGCGCCCAAGGGGGTCGGCGGCCACCCTTGGGGCGCACCCTAGCTGCCCCTCCTCTCCCACCTATATATATGAGAGGGAGGGGCGCCACACAAGACCACGACAATCCACAAGCCGTGTGCGGCGCCCCTCTCCCCGGTTCCATCATCCGTCTAGTTTTCTGAAGTGCACGGCGAAGCCCTGCGGAACAAGTTCACCACCACCTTCATCACGTCGTCGTGCTGCCGGAACTCATCTACTACTTCGTCGTCTTGCTGGATCGAGAAGGCGGGGACATCATCGAGCTGAGCGTGTGCTGAATGCGGAGGTGTCGTGTGTTCGGTACTTGATCGGTTGGATCGTGAAGGTGTATGACTACATCAACCGTGTTGATAAACGCTTCCGCTAAACGGTCTACGAGGGTACGTAGGCATATTCTCCCCTCTCGTAGCTATGCATCTCCATGGATAGATCTTGTATGCGCGTATAATTTTTTTTGTTTTTCATGCAATGTTCCCCAACACATGATAGCACAAGACTTGGATTTCTTTGGCATTGATATGGATGTCCCTTTGTACTGCCTCCTCCACAATGCTAAGCCTATGATCTGTGTGTCTTTTGAAGGGATCCAAAATGGGAGGAAATTTTATGGGTGTGTTGTGAATGTGGGTATTTCCTCTATTTTAAATCCTATGTGTATTGTAATTGTAGTGTTGAAAGTTGTGGAAACGGATTCAGGGTTGAGTGTTCATTAGGAATATTGTTTGAAACAATTTATCTCTGTTGAAATTAGCTCATTGTTGAGTTTGTTTGAAATAATTGCTCTGCGATGAAATTAGATCACTGTCAAGGAATGTTCCAAATGGAAACTAATTAGGTAGATGCTGTTGTGCAAAGTAATGAAGTCATGGTCGCTATGTAAGTAATTAGCATATTATTCCGTGAATGAGCTATTGGTCAATGTTTAATCTAGTTAGTTACGTAGCGAGCAAAATGATGAGTTAGTGAGAACTAGTTAGTTAGTGCTAAGTTTGCATGATAGTTTAGCTCTTAAAGTTATTGTCATGCAACTCAACTTATTACATAGATATTTAATGTGGTGCTAGTAATATAAATGATCACCACTAAGCTTGCTTAAAGATGGAAGCTTTACTACATGGATATTTAATAGTTCATTGTGTTAAATTTCTATTTCTATTTGCACGAAGGCGTAAATAGTGCACTTGTGGAGTGGGTGAATAATGTTTGTCCTGATTCACTGCAGGAACAATGCTAGACCTACTAAAGGTTACTTACGTTGCGTTTTGTCTGTATTCAAGGCCTTCGTATTGAATTGGTTCCAATTCCAGTTCAGCCAGGAAACTGTAATGGACGTGAATACGAATTCGGTTTTTTGGGTGTTCATGGAATCGACTCATGGAATCCTACTCAGGTTTCAATGGTTTCAACATGGAATCATGTTTGGATGTTCATGTCTACTACGCAACCTTCTTCTTGCAGACTCGTGTTGGGCCTCCAAGCGCAGAGTTTTGTAGGACAGTAGCAATTTTCCCTCAAGTGGATGACCTAAGGCGTATAGATGCACTAGTTCGGCGAAGAGATGGTGATACAAGTGTAATGTAGATGGTAGATATAGGGTTTTGTAATATGAAAATATAAAAACAGCAAGGTAACTAGTAATCAAAGTGAGCAAAAATGGTATTGCAATGCTTGAAAATAAGGCCTAGGGTTCATATTTTCACTAGTGCAAAGTCTCTCAACAATGATAACATAATTAAATCATATGGCAATCCCTCAACATGCGACAAAGAATAACTCCAAAGTTTCTATCGGAGAACGTAGGACGAAAACATGCATCAACCCCTATGCATAGATTACCCCAATGTCACCTCGGAAATCCGCGAGTTGAGTGCCAAAACCTATATCAAGTGAATCAATAGAACATCCCATTGTCGCCACAGATATCCCATTGCAAGACATACATCAAGTGTTCTCAAATCCAATACTCAATCCAACATAACGAAACCTTAAAGAGCAAGACTCAATTCATCACAAGAAGGTAGAGAGGGAGAAACACAATATGATCCAACTATAGTAACAAAGCTTGCGGTACATCAAGATCGTGCCAAATCAAGAACACGAGAAAGAGAGATCAAACACATAGGTACTGTACATACCCTCAGCCCCGAGGGTGAACTACTCCCTCCTCGCCATGAAGACCGTCGGGGTGATGAAGATGGCCTCCGGTGATGGTTTCCCCCTCTGGCAGGGTGCCAAAACGGGCTCATGATTGGTTTTTCGTGGCTACAGAGGCTTACGGCAGTGGAACTTCTGATCTAGGGTTCTTTTTGGGGGTTTCCCTATTTATAAGATTTTTTGACGTTGGAAACAAGTCAGGGGGTGCTCGAGGGGCCCACAAGCCCTCAGGGCGCGCCCTGGAGGCTTGTGGCCTCCTCGGGACTCTTCTGGCCCAGCTCCGGTGCTTTGGGATTCTCTTTTGGTCCATAAAAAATCACCGTAAATTTTCAGCCCATCCAAGAACTTTTATTTCTGCACAAAAAACGACGCCACGGTAGCTCTGCTGAAAACAACGTCTGTCCAGGTTAGTTCTAATAAAATCATACCAAAACCATATAAAATTGTTGTAAACATGGCATGAATACTTCATAAATTACAGATACGTTGGAGACGTATCAGATGTCAAACTATGGAATTGCATAGCAACATTAGTATATGCATCAAAGCAGAAGTTATATGATGTGTTACTATAGTTAGATGACTACATAGCAATTTTTTTCATCGAATATCCTAGAAATCTAGGACGACGTCATATAATATTGAAGCAAAAAAGTTTATACCAACAAAGTACAACACCTATAGTTTAAATAGGTGTTCCAAATTCTCAATGACCACAAAGACACAATTCCAAATTTAACATCACAACTGTTCAATTAAACACAACAAATTCTTCATATCAAATTAGCAATCCATCAATACACATGACCAGAACACAACATCAATTCGACATTGCCATGGCTCCAATTTACCATGCTCTTACCTTAAATAGGCCTACCAGGGATCCAATTTTCAGCAAGATCCGCAACAACATACAACCAGGGTGAGCAAAGCTAAGCAATTGCTTGCTGGGAACATAAGTGGAAGGGAAGGAGTAGATGAACAAGGAAGATTAGATGCAAGGAAGGAGAAGAAGAGGAGGTGAGTGGATCTGGCTGTTGAGGAGGTTAGGAGATGGGGAACCGGCAGGCAGAGAAGGAGGGTCTCCGGAGCAGGGGATGATCGCTGGAGTACGAGAAGAGGACAAGGAGCGAGGGCTCGGGCAAAGCCATGGGTAGAGGAGGTGGGCTAGCAGAGGAGGAGGAGAACCGGCGAGGGTATATGTCGTGGGGATTGAGATGCGCCCGGGGGGGAGGGAGGACGGCCAGCGGGGGTAGTTACCTGGGCGCCCCCATCGCTACCATGTGCGCTGGTGAGGGGTGGGAAGTGGCTCTATTCATGCTAGCCACCCAAACATTTTCATGGGGGAGGGTGATTCGAGAAAAATCAGAGGGGTATGGCTTGATATCTTCCAGGGGCTCTTTCCATGCGAGAGATGCAGCTGCTGTATTGCTTCGATTTCAGTATGTTATTTCCATTTACATCCCAGATAGCTGAATCTGTATTTTTACAATACCCACTGCAATACAGAGCCCCAATACAGACATCCAAATAGGGTGTTAAGGATTTTATGTACTGGTTGATGTGGAGTATTGGGATTAGAAACAGGGAAAGGAAGCGGCCCACCCCAATGAAATTCAGGGGGATATAGCTAGTTTGGAAAGTTAAGTAACCTTTTGTAGACCTTTTATAGGTGTATTATTATTATTATTAATAATATTCACTACATAGGTGCCTTGTTAAGCTTTGGAGTATGTATGACGAGCGCAAGTATGGTAGGTTAAAGGATAATCAAGCTCATGAAGAAGTCACAAGGAAGCTTAAAGATCAGACTTAGTGAACCGTAAGTACAACAACCTTGTTGACGCTGTGAACATGATATTTGATTTACAGGAGAAACGTGTGCATTGTGCACTCTCACATTGAGACTTGGTGCATCTTTCATTGATGCATCCAAATTACATGGGCACTTCATCTTGTTCTCCAACACATAAAGCACCCATCTTCCTCAAAACAACCATCATACCTACCTATAATGGTACTTCCATAGTCATTGCAAGATATATTATCACGCAAAATCCATCATCATTTACATTACATGGCTAGGGACGTGATTTTCATTGTCATATTGCTTTGCATGATCTTATAGACATGGCATGATATTATTGTGGCAATGCCACTATTCAGAATTGTTTCAAATACGGTATGCTAAATCATTGCACAACCCGGTACACTGCTACATGCATTCATTAGAGTTTCTACTCCATGTTTATTATTGAGTTGTAATGGGTTGTAAGTAAAATTAAAGTGCATTTTTATCATTATGGGGTGTTGCTTCTACCTGTGAGAAAAAAGAGGATCACGAAAGAAAAGGTGTGCCAAAGAGAGAAAAAGAGAGATGAAGCAACACTGCTATTCCTTTTAAGTGTGCACTTTGTGCATTAAAGTAGCACTTGGTCTTAGAAAAAATCATAAAGTTCTTCGAAGTAGCGCTACTGCATTTCATATAACAGGGGAGGATTTAGGAGCAGGAACCACATGGAGGAGGCTGATCATGAGCTGCTATCCATGCATGAATACCCTCATTTGTAATATTATCTTTGGTTGGAGAGTTTTTGTATGCTTCATGATTATATACTAGTTGGAAACTTCTAATTATATCACTTGTCGTGTATGTTCAAATGATGAGCTTCATTAAATGCTCCAGGTTGTCGCCCCTTCTATCTGCTTGAGTTTTATTGGGATCAACTTGCATTGTATGGTCTTCAAGACCTGGCCTGATTAGCTCATGCTTACTGTAGGGGAACATGCTACACAACAAAATATTATGATACACGATCACACCTAGGACCACTCTGAAGATGGCGGTAACGATCAAACTCACCGACAAGTAGATTAGCGGAAGCAGTGAAGAGTTGGTGCAACATGATGATTTCCTGCAGTTAGGTTACACCTCCTAGTCATGAGAAAGTTCTTTGAGGCGAGAGTTGAAGTAGATGACCCCCTTCGAGGTATCCACGCGTTCAGTGGTAGTACTACGACAGAGCTTCGACGTCCAGGAAGAAGAACTGGGAGAAAACTAGAGAGAGAGAATGCCTAGCGACGCTTCTCGTCTAATTCTCTTAGAGCAATTAGACCGAGATTAGAGCCCATCCAAAAGTAATAACATAGAGGTTGCTTGGTGATGAATCCATTGCTCTTGTTCCAAATATAATCTCCTAATGCCCAAACTCTCTCAATATTTGTATTTTGCATCGAAAAAAGTGGGAGAGCAAAGCAAGTGGGGATTAGATCTCAAAGAATTGGCGGATGGTTGGAGTAGAAAACCCTTTGAAATTAGCACAATGAGGTGGAGTTCACTCTCAGAACATATGATCAGGATGGAGCTTGCTTCGAGTGAACTCGTGGGGCAAGTGGGATATAAATAGGAGGGACCAGAAATCTAGTCATACCAACTTTATTACACAACTCGGAAGTTCCAGCATGAAAAAAGTAGCAACTTTTAGATGCTTTGAACGGTCCATTCAAAAGACATTCAGAAGCTTTGAGGTGTACACGTAGGCATCGACACACACTCTATTTCTGCTTCAGAAATCCCGACTATATCACTTCAAAAATTCCCACATGTCAATAGAAGGTTTCCTATTTGGTGATTCTGCATAGAAAACTTGGAAGCTCCGAACTATGAACTATTTGGTAATTCCGACGGGAAGAGCTAGGAGGCTCTGAAGTGAACGACACTGGTTATATATAGTGTAGACTTTGAAGGAATTTGAGGGTGTTTGGAGTTTTATCTTTAAGCAATAAGCTCAGCACTACATCCTCACCCCCTTTGTTGGTATTGACATGCCTAGTGACTCAATGTGATCTTGGATCACTAAAATGAAAAGAGAAATCACATGGCTTGGCTAACACTTGTCTTGAGGTATACTGACAAGACAAGCTTGTAGGAGGTATAATGAAAAGTGAAACGTTTGTCACCCTCAATTTCTATTGTTGCACATAGAGGGAACATTTCCTAAAGTAAGCTTGTAGGAGGCATTAGTTCCTTGAGGTATATTGACATTAAACACCAAAATCCACCAAGGGATTAGATGCACTTTCAGCCACCAACAAGTGTGACAGCTGCATATTACACATTTTCAATGTTTGTCAATATGACTCTACACCCAAGAGTCAACACGTTCTACTAGGATCCTCTACCAGCCATCGACTTGGGTCGTGTCCATGTGTACTTGAACCCATAGGGTCACACACTTAAGGAGCAAAAGCTCACTCAAATTGGATCCAAGTGTATTCGGGTGTAGAGTCCTAATGGGACTCAAGTGTTGAGCCCATCTCAAATGTCTATATAAGTGGAGGGGAGTGACCCTCGAACGTCTTGGACAGTCCCACCGCCTACCCACTACCATTCCTACACCCACATGTCGTGCAATCAGATCTAGCAGTCCGCCGCTCGACGCCCCTCCTTGAACGTGCGAATAACTTGGAGGCGTTGCACCTCCTGGACTTAAACAAATTGTCCCGCGATCGTGAGGATTTGTTCAAGGGATCCACGGAGAGGAGATGCATATTGCCAACTCTCCTTTCACTCCCGTGACTACTCATATAGTGGTAAAAACTTGACCTTGTGATCACTTACCATAACATGTTCCTGTTGGGGAATGCAGTAATTTCAAAATTTTCCTACGCACACGTAAGATCCATCTAGGTGATGCATAGCAACGAGAGGGGAGACTGTTGTCCATGTACCCTCGTAGACCGTAAGCAGAAGCGTTATGACAACACGGTTGATGTAGTCGTACGTCTTCACGATCCGACCGATCCTAGCACCGAAGGTACAACACCTCCGCGATCTGCACACATTCATCTCAGTGATGTCCCACGAACTCTAGATCCAGCTGAGGTCGAGGGAGAGTTTCGTCAGCACGACGGCGTGATGACGGTGATGATGAAGTTACCGACGCAGGGCTTCCTAAGCTCTACAACGATATGATCGAGGTGGAAATCTGTGGAGAGGGGCACCGCGCACGACTAAACAATCAACTTGTGTGTCTATGGGATGCCCCCCTCCCCCATATATAAAGGAGGGGATGAGGAGGCTGTCCGGCCCTAGAGGGCGCACCAAGGGGGGAGGAATCCTCCTCCTAGTAGGAGTAGGATTCCTCCTTTCCTAGTCCTGCTAGGGGGGGAGGAAGGAAAGGGGGAGGGAGAGGGAAAGAGGGGTCGTGCCCCCTCCCCTAGTCCAATTCGGACTCCCTTGGTGGGGCACCTCTTACCTGCTGCCCTCTCTCTCCCCTAAAGCCCACTAAGGGCCCAATAACTTCCTGGGGGGGGGGGGGTTCCGGTAACCCTCCGGCACTCTGGTTTTATCTGAAACCTCCCGGAACACTTCCGGTGTCCGAACATAGCCGTCCAATATATCAATCTTTGTGTCTCAACCATTTCGAGACTCCTCGTCATGTCTGTGATCACATCCAGGACTCCAAATAACCTTCGGTACATCAAAACACATAAACTCATAATACCGATCGTCACCGAACGTTAAGCGTGCGGACCCTATGAGTTCGAGAACTATGTAGACATGACCGAGACTCGTCTCCGGTCAATAACCAATAGCCGAACCTGGATGCTCATATTGGTTCCTACATATTCTACGAAGATCTTTATTGGTCAAACCGCATAACAACCTACGTTGTTCCCTTTGTCATCGATATGTTACTTGCCCGAGATTCGATCGTCGGTATCTCAATACCTAGTTCAATCTCGTTACCGGCAAGTCTCTTTACTCGTTCCGTAATGCATCATCCTGCAACTAACTCATTAGGCACATTGCTTGCAAGGCTTATAGTGATGTGCATTACCGAGAGGGCCCAGAGATACCTCTCCGACAATCGGAGTGACAAATCCTAATCTCGATCTATGCCAACTCAACAAACACCACTGGAGACACCTGTAGAGCATCTTTATAGTCACCCAGTTACGTTGTGACGTTTGATAGCACACTAAGTGTTCCTCCGGTATTCGGGAGTTGCATAATCTCATAGTCATAGGAACATGTATAAGTTATGGAGAAAGCAATAGCAATAAACTAAACGATCATAGTGCTAAGCTAACGGATGGGTCAAGTCAATCACATCATTCTCTAATGATGTCGGGGCTATATCCCGCGGTGTAAACCGGCCGGAAGTATAACCCGGCCGGACTAGGCGTTTCATTGGTAAACCACCAGAGGATTGGTGGTTTACACGATTGGCGGTGTAAACCGGCCGGAAGTTAACCCGGCCGGACGTGGCGGATTATCTGAAGACCCCGCTGACACTTGGCGAGTTACTGGCGACCCGCCTTGACCTGGCGGTTTACAAGCAACCCACCTGGTTATTATGACTCACTGGTGATCCGGCGGGCGGGACAGACAGATGACAAGGCCCAAGACCCAGAAGGCCGGTTCATACTATGGTGGGCCGGTTTAGGAGGAAATGCATGAGGAATATTTATCTTACAAGGAGTTAAGACCAGAACTTGTATCCGGTTTGTATTAGAGATAGACTAGTCCTAATCCTAATAGGACTCTACATGTAACCCGCCCCTCCAACATATATAAGGAGGGGCAGGGCTCCCCAAAAGGAACAAGATTCACAAGTTCCACAAGTTGGACAAGTTAGGTTTAGACAATAGCTCTCAAGATGAGCACTCTTGTAACCGTGATCATCATCATCATCAATATCAATGAAGCAGGACGTAGGCTTTTACCTCCACCGTGAGGGGCCGAACCTGGGTAAAACCTCGCGTCTCTCGTCCCGCTCAACCCCTCTCAAGCTACCACATACATGCGTTGGCCTCGCAACTAAGTCCTGACACTAAGGACATCTGCCGTGACAATTCCACGACAAATGATGTGATCCCGTTCATCAAATGACAACTCTTTGTCCATGGCTAGGAAACTTAACCATCTTCGATTAACGAGCTAGTCAAGTAGAGGCATACTAGTGACACTCTGTTTGTCTATGTATTCACACGTGTACTAAGTTTCCGGTTAATACAATTCTAGCATGAATAATAAACATTTATCATGATATAAGGAAATATAAATAACAACTTTATTATTGCCTCTAGGGCATATTTCCTCGAGTCTCCCACTTGCACTAGAGTCAATAATCTAGATTACATTGCAATGATTCTAACACATATGGAGTCTTGGTGCTGATCATGTTTTTCTCATGAGAGAGGCTTAGTCAACGGGTCTGCAACATTTAGATCCATATGTATCTTGCAAATCTCTATATCTCCCTCCTTGACTTGATCGCGGATGGAATCGAAGCATCTCTTGATGTGCTTGGTTCTCTTGTGAAATATGGATTCGTTTGCCAAGGCAATTGCACCAGTATTGTCACAAAAGATTTTCATTGGACCCGATGCACTTGGTATGACACCCAGATCGGATATGAACTCCTTCATCCAGACTCCTTCATTTGCTGCTTCCGAAGCAGCTATGTACTCTGCTTCACAAGTCGATCCCGCCATGATGCTCTGCTTGGAACTGCACAAACTGACAGCTCCACCATTCAATAAAAATACGTATCTGGTTTGTGGTCGGGCATTGAGTCTGACTCAACTTCACACTTTGTAACACAGGCAAGAACCCTTTCTTTGCTTGATTCATTTTGAACTTCTTCAAAACTTTATCAAGGTATGTGCTTTGTAAAAGTCCAATTAAGCGTCTTGATCTATCTCTATAGATCTTGATGCCCAATATATAAGCAGCTTCACCGAGGTCTTTCATTGAAAAAATCTTATTCAAGTATCCTTTTATGCTATTCAGAAATTCAGTATCATTTCCGATCAACAATATGTCATCCACATATAATATCAGAAATGCTATAGAGCTCCCACTCACTTTCTTGTAAATACATGCTTCTCCAAAAGTATGTATAAAACCATATGCTTTGATCACACTATCAAAGCGTATATTCCAACTCCGAGAGGCTTGCACCAGTCCATAAATAGATCGCTGGAGCGTGCACACTTTGTTAGTACCTTTCGGATCGACAAAACCTTTTGGTTGCATCATATACAACTCTACTTTAAGATATCCATTAAGGAATGCAGTTTTGACATACATTTGCCAAATTTCATAATCATAAAATGCGGCAATAGCTAACATGATTTGGACGGAATTAAGCATCACTATGGGTGAGAAGGTCTCATCGTAGTCAACTCCTTGAACTTGTCAAAAACCTTTTGCAACAAGTCGAGATTTGTAGACAGTAACATTATGGTCAGCGTCAGTCTTCTTCTTGAAGATCCATTTATTCTCTATGGCTTGCCGATCATCGGGCAAGTCAACCAAAGTCCACACTTTGTTCTCATACATGGATCCCATCTCAGATTTCATGGCCTCAAGCATTTTGCGGAATCTGGCCTCATCTTCGCTTCCTCATAGTTCGTAAGTTCATCATGGTCGAGTAACATGACTTCTAGAACAGGATTACCGTACCACCCTGGTGTGGATCTTACTCTGGTTGACCTACGAGGTTCGGTAGTAACTTGATTGAAGTTTCATGATCATCATCATTAGCTTCCTCACTTACCGGTGTAGGAATCACTGGAACTGATTTCTGTGATGAACTACTTTCTAATTTCGGAGAAGGTACAGCTACCTCGTGAAGTTCTACTTTCCTCACACTCACTTCTTTCGAGAGAAACTCCTTCTCTACAAAAGATCCATTCTCAGCAATGAATATCTTGCCTTCGGATCTGTGATAGAAGGTGTACCCAACAGTCTCCTTTGGGTATCCTATGAAGACACATTTCTCCGATTTGGGTTCGAGCTTATCAGGTTGAAGCTTTTTCACATAAGCATCGCAACCCAAACTTTAAGAAATGATAGCTTAGGTTTCTTGCCAGACCACGGTTCATATGGTGTCGTCTCAACAGATTTAGATGGTGCCCTGTTTAACGCGAATGCATCCGTCTCTAAAGCATAACCCCAAAATGATAGCGGTAAATCAGTAAGAGACATCATAGATCGCACCATATCCAATAAAGTGGGATTACGACGTTCGGACACACCATTACGTTGTGGTGTTCCGGGTGGCGTGAGTTGCGAAACTATTCCGCATTGTTTCAAATGTAGACCAAACTCATTACTCAAATATTCTCCTCCATGATAAGATCGTAGAAACGTTATTTTCTTGTTATGATGATTTTCCATTTCACTATGAAATTCTTTAAACTTTTCAAATGTTCCTGACTTATGTTTCATCAAGTAGATATACCCATATTTGCTCAAATCATCTGTGAAGGTAAGAAAATAACGATACCGAGCGCAAGCATCAACACTCCTCGGACCGCATACATCATCATGTATTTATTTACAATAAGTCAGTTGCTCGCTCCATTGTTCCGAAGAACGGAGTCTTAGTCATCTTGCCCATGAGGCATGGTTCGCAAGCATCAAGTGATTCATAATCAAGTGATTCCAAAAGCCCATCAGCATGGAGTTTCTTCATGCGCTTTACACCAATATGACCTAAACGGCAGTGCCACAAATAAGTTGCACTATCATTATTAAACTTATATCTTTTGGCTTAGGTCCAGGCTTAGGCTTCTTCACTTGAGCAGCAACTTGCTTGTTGTTCTTCTTGAAGTTTCCCTTCTTCCCTTTACCCTTTTTCTTGAAACTGGTGGTCTTGTTGACCATCAACACTTGATGCTCCTTCTTGATTTCTACCTTTGCAGCCTTTAGCATTGCGAATAGCTCGGGAATTGTCTTATCCATCCCTTGCATATTATAGTTCATCACGAAGCTCTTGTAGCTTGGTGACAGTGATTGAAGACCTCTGTCAATGACACTATCATCAGGAAGATTAACTCCTAGCTGAGTCAAGTGGTTGTGGTACCCAGACATTCTGAGTATATGTTCACTGACAGAACTATTCTCCTCCATTTTGCAACTGTAGAACTTATTGGAGACTTCATATCTCTCAATCTGGGCATTTGCTTGAAATATTAACTTTAACTCCTGGAACATCTCATATGCTCCATGACGTTCAAAACATCATTGAAGTCCCGGTTCTAAGCCGTAAAACATGGCACACTGAACTATCGAGTAGTCATCAGCTTTGCTCTGCCAGACGTTCATAACATCTGGTGTTGCTCCTGCAGCGGGTTTGTCACCTAGCGGTGCTTCCAAGACGTAATTATTCTGTGCAACAATGAGGATAATCCTCAAGTTACGGACCCAGTCCGTGTAATTGCTACCATCATCTTTCAACTTAGCTTTCTCTAAGAACGCATTAAATTCAACGGAACAACAACACGGGCCATCTATCTACAACAACAAAGACATGCAAAATACTATCAGGTACTAAGTTCATGATAAATTAAAGTTCAATTAATCATATTACTTAAGAACTCCCACTTAGATAGACATCCCTCTAATCATCTAAGTGATCACGTGATCCACATCAACTAAACCATGTTCGATCATCACGTGAGATGGAGTAGTTTTCAATGGTGAACATCATTATGTTGATCATATCTACTATATGATTCACGCTCGACCTTTCGGTCTCAGTGTTCCGAGGCCATATCTGCATATACTAGGCTTGTCAAGTTTAACCTGAGTATTCCGCATGTGCAAAATGGCTTGCACCCGTTGTATGTGAACGTGGAGCTTATCACACCCGATCATCACATGGTGTCTCAGCACGACGAACTGTAGCAATGGTGCATACTCAGGGAGAACACTTATACCTTGAAATTTAGTGAGAGATCATCTTATAATGCTACCGCCGAAGTAAGCAAAATAATATGCATAAAGGATAAACATCACATGCAATTAATATAAGTGATATGATATGGATATCATCATCTTGTGCCTTTGATCTCCATCTCAAAGCACCGTCATGATCACCATCGTCACCGGCTTGACACCTTGATCTCCATTGAAGCATCATTGTCGTCTCGCCAACTATTGCTTCTACGACTATCGCTACCGCTTAGTGATAAAGTAAAGCAATTACATGGCGATTGCATTTCATACAATAAAGCGACAACTATATGGCTCTTGCCAGTTGCCGATAACTCTGTTACAAAACATGATCATCTCATATAATAAAATTTAGCATCATGTCTTGACCATATCACATCACAACATGCCATGCAAAAACAAGTTAGACATTCTCTACTTTGTTGTTGCAAGTTTTACGTGGCTGCTACGGGCTTCTAGCAAGAACCGTTCTTACTTATGCATAAAAAAACCACAACGTTGTATAGTGATTGCTTTTTGATCTTCAGAAAGAACCATGTTCATTGAATCCGATTCAACTAAAGTTGGAGAAACTTACACTCACTAGCCACCTGTGTGCGAAGCACGTCGGTAGAACCAGTCTCGCGTAAGCGTACGCGTAATATTGGTCTGAGCCGCTTCATCCAACAATGACGCTAAATCAAGAATCAACTAGTGACGGCAAGCAATATGTATATACCCACGCCCACAACTCCTTTGTGTTCTACTCGTGCATATAATATCTACGCATAGACCTAGCTCTGATGCCACTGTTGAGGAACGTAGTAATTTCAAAATTTTCCTACGCACACGCAAGATCCATCTAGGTGATGCATAGCAATGAGAGGGGAGAGTGTTGTCCACGTACCCTCATAGACCGTAAGCGGAAGCGTTATGACAACGCGATTGATGTAGTCGTACATCTTCACGATCTTCACGATCCTAGCACCGAAGGTACCGCACCTCCGCAGTCTGCACATGTTTAGCTCGGTGACGTCCCACGGACTCTAGATCCAGCTGAGGTCGAGGGAGAGTTTTGTCAGCACGACGACGTGATGACGGTGATGATGAAGTTACCGACGCAGGGCTTTGCTAAGCTCTACAACACTATGACTGAGGTGGAAATCTGTGGAGGGGGGCACCGCACACGGCTAAACAATCAACTTGTGTGTCTATGGGGTGCCCTCTCCCCCGTATATAAAGGTGGGGAGGAGGAGGCCGGCCGGCCCTAGAGGGCGCACCAAGGGGGGAGGAATCCTCCTCCTAGTAGGAGTAGGATTCCTCCTTTCATAGTCCTACTAGGAGGGGGGAGGAAGGAGAGGGGGAGGGAGAGGGAAAGAGGGGCCGCGCCCCCTCCCCTAGTCCAATTCGGACTCCCTTGGGGGGCACCTCTTGGCTGTTTCCCCCCTCTCCCCTAAAGCCCACTAAGGGCCCAACAACTTCCGGGGGGGGGGGGGGTCTAGTAACCCTCCGGCACTCCGGTTTTATCCGAAACCTCCCGAAACACTTACGGTGTCCGAACATAGCCGTCCAATATATCAATCTTTATGTCTCGACCATTTTGAGACTCCTCGTCATGTCCATGATCACATCCGAGACTCCGAACTACCTTCGGTACATCAAAACACATAAACTCATAATATCGATCGTCACCGAACGTTAAGCGTGTGGGCCCTACGAGTTCGAGAACTATGTAGACATGACCGAGACTCATCTCTGGTCAATAACCAATAGCGGAACCTGGATGCTCATATTGGTTCCTACATATTCTACGAAGATCTTTATCGGTCAAACCGCATAACAACATACGTTGTTCCCTTTGCCATCGATATGTTACTTGCCCGAGATTCGATCGTCGGTATCTCAATACCTAGTTCAGTCTCGTTACCGGCAAGTCTCTTTACTCGTTCCGTAATGCATCATCCCGCAACTAACTCATTAGTCACATTGCTTGCAAGGCTTATAGTGATGTGCATTACCGAGAGGGCCCAGAGATACCTCTCCGACAATCGGAGTGACAAATCCTAATCTCGATCTATGCCAACTCAACAAACACCGTCGGAGACACCTGTAGAGCATATTTATAGTCACCCAGTTACATTGTGATGTTTGATAGCACACTAACTATTCCTCCGATATTCGGGAGTTGCATAATCTCATAGTCATAGGAACATGTATAAGTTGTGGGGAAAGCAATAGCAATAAACTAAACGATCATAGTGCTAAGCTAACGGATGGGTCAAGTCAATCACATCATTCTCTAATGATGTGATCTTGTTCATCAAATGACGACTCTTTGTCCATGGCTAGGAAACTTAACCATCTTCGATTAATGAGCTAGTCAAGTAGAGGCATACTAGTGACACTCTGTTTGTCTATATATTCACACATGTACTAAGTTTCCGGTTAATACAATTCTAGCATGAATAATGAACATTTATAATGATATAAGGAAATACAAATAACAACTTTATTATTGCCTCTAGGGCATATTTCCTTCAATTCCTAGTTTGCATGGTAGATTTTTGTTTTGTTTTGCTCTTGCGTTGCATATCACGTGCCCAAACGCTACAATGGTATGTATTGTTGTTATGGAAACATTTTTCATTAGGGTTACCTTAGCAATATAGTTAATATGAGTTGGCGAGGATGTGTTCGGCGACCTTATAGCGAAGGTCATCGTACACCAACAAAGCGACACAATGATGCTTTTAAAATAGGTTAAATTGCCTTGATGGAGCGCGGCCTACGTCCTATGATGAAGGTTGTCGAGAGTGGTGCTCGACACATTAGACACTTAGGGTGTTAGCACTTTCGAAGTCCCATGACTCCCAGTAGTCACTCAAAGTGGTGCCTAGCGCACATAACACTTTGAGTGTTGTCTCGTGACTCCTGGCTAGCCTGAGCCATTTGGGGTCCCTCGGACTTTGATTCCCAGCCTCCGGTCGAGCCTAAGCTATATGGAGGGGAAGAGTGACCCTCCTCTTAAGTTTACTCAAGTAGGGAGTGAATAATTTTCATGCCCGCGGGGGCCTTATATATTCTAGGAGTCCTTGCCAAATAATCGAGGCTATCCTTGAAAAGAGGAGGGCAAGCATAAAACTAGGTAATATTCAGTCCCTTGGTCCATGTGCCTCTAATTGGGCTAGGAGAGGGGTTGTGGCCCAATAGGGGGATTCCCTCCATCACACGAATGCCTTTTTGCTCATGAAAACATGTTTTGAAGCTTATGCTCCTAGGCCATTCTTATCTAGCCACTCATTCTAGTTAGAAAGTTTTATCCCACGCTCTAGTTATCCTTTGACTCGTTGACCATAAAGATTTGTATAGACTGGGTGACTTGCTTGGACCTGTATAGATCGGGTGACTTGCTTGGACATATAAGGGCTTGCTTGGACTTTTCTTGATCGTCTATATGACATCTGGTAGGATTTTGATTATTCCTTCAACAATATATTAGACCAAAATGATATGAGATGACTAGCATAAAAATATACCATCGAATTTGTATTGAAAGTCTCTAATGGTATATTTTACGACATATGTATCCTACTATCAAAAGAGCCTATATGTTGCAACGGGAGAACAAAATCCTCATATGCGCCAAACGACTCATTCGTGTTGCCACAACCTGTCATTGCCTCACATCCCCCCGGAGGCTCAGACCAGCGCCACTGCCTAAGTTAGGCATCCTTGTCCTCATGGGGGGTTGGGGACGACGACCTGGAGTCGAGATATTGCCCAAAACTCAAGAGTAAAGATCATCGCACTCCCTAGCGCAAAAGCAACGGAAGAAAAGCTCATCAATCTCCCCTTAGCCCAATAAGCCCCACATCAAGTATCCCGAACACGAAGAAACAATTGTGCTTTCAGCAAAGCATCTTTGCAAAACGGTTATGAAGTGTATGAATTGTTCAGTTGGCGACTTTTTTATTAATCAATGACACATCACATCCTAGCCATCTTTGTAAAATGGCTAAGAAATGTATAAACTTTAGTTCATGGCTTTTAACATATTGATCACAATCTATGTGCAAACATTTATTTAATCATTACAAACCATACATGTAGGAACAAAGAAAATTGAAGATCATCCATGTTGGTCAAAGCCACAAATGTGAGCACAACCTCCTTGTTGATGAGTATAAAAATAAGAATAACCCACTGATGTTGTGTTGGCCGAAACATTTTATTTGTAATCCAACAGGCTAACAGATAAGGTACACGACAATATTAAAAAAATGTATTTCCTTTTACTTGAAGCACCCTGCAGCTCTTGTACATGTTAGAAAATACCTACATGTATGTGCCACGATAATAAAGTTGTAGAATGGTGTGCATACAATTTAGAAATTATAGAATGTGCATTTGATTCCGACAAAATCACTAACTACTCTATATTACAAATCAAGTAATTCTTAGATGACCAAGGATAAAAGGGGAAGATAGTAGTACATATCACCTATGACAGAGAAAAATGATGACCTTTTATATACAACTCTCGCAAGCACTGAATCTCCATTAATATAGACAACCAATTGTCTAAAAACATAAAGGAAACAAAAAGAAAAATCAGAAGGTTGCTTTCAGATAAAGCAATTGGTATCAGTGGCGGAGCTAGCCACCAGAAAATGGGTATACATATTTCCCCCAAAATAAAAAATCTACTAGCTTTTTAATTTTTTTGGGGCATATGTATATTATACGTTGGTAGTCAACGTTTTTGCAAAAATAGTGGGTGTACATTTGTACACCCAAAAATACATGTAGCTCCGCCCATGATTGGTATAGAAGCTTATGGTTGTCATGTGTTTTCAGATGGGCCTGCCAATGGATATGGTGCTTCTAGCAATGGTAAGACATTTTTCATTTGTTTTTTCCCCTTCGGTATCTTGATCATACTTTAATGTGATCTTTTATGATTCTCAATCTTCATAGGAAGGGGTTCATGACATAAAATCAATTTATCGCGGTTCTTGTAGAGGATGTTTCGTCAGTGACACTCAAATCGTTTCTTCATCGGATTTTTGAACTCTGTATAGCTTCCTAGCAAACAAATCACCCAGATTCTCATATTGAGAAACCATCTTCAGGTATGATTAGCTATAATGACAAAGTATGACAAGCAGTTGCATTCACCTGAACATAAATGAGAAGACAAATAATAATCGATAGAAACCTATGGAAAATCCAACCATGAATAGCTCAGATTAGCCGTTTGAAATTTATACCGCAGTCAAATTCACAATTTGGTAAAAAAATCATCCAAGATTGTGTCGCAACGTAATGCTTGAAGTCGACCATTAAATTCAATGTATACAGAACTGCTGGTAGCTGCATGAAGTTTATAACCAAAAAGCTATGAAAGCAACACGGCCCATCAAAGGGTGGACAAAATGATAGGTTTGAGGAAGACCGGTGAAATTCTAACAATTTGCAAGCTTCTGGAGTTGATCCTAGTTTGCAAGTACACTGGTAAGCTACGTATGAATGCATCCGCAAGATTGACATGAAAACTAATGTTCTACCTAGCAAGTAAACTACAGTGGATCAACACGTGTAGCAAGTGGAAGATCTCAGACTTGCAGCACACAATTTATGTGTTGACTAATAGGTATTCTTCTGTAGTCCAGGGTCATACTTGAACTCCTTAACACACTCATTTGCCTGACAATAAAATAGGAAACATGAACCAGCTATTACTGTTAAGCATTAACTATGTTTTACAGCCAGCTACTCTCAGATATAATTGTGATTTAACCACACAGACGTTACATGATGTCAATATAATTCATGCTTAGATTCAACATGTAACTTGATGCAAATAATTACAGAGGTGAAGTAAAAGAATGAATACCAATAATGTGAGCATCTGAAAAGGAATCTAGCCATTCCATCCATAAATCGTCACATACTTCTCAGAGTACATGAAGCATGGGTTAAGGTAATTACAGAGAAAAACCACATCAACAAACTTGTTTAAGTGGTTGATGCCCGATACATATTTTTTTGTCCAGAGTATGACAACATTGTGAGAGAGTAAGATCATCGCTAGTTCGCCAACATTATAGACCAGATCTATCCTCACATCTTGAATCATACTCCAGGAAAAAAAATCCGAATCAACTACCCATACATTGTATAACTCATCATGGATTTGTAGAAATAGATAACTCGAGGATTAGAATTGATGCTCATCAAAGAAGATGGAGAAAGGGGAGGAGGGCGGAGGGGCAAACCACGTAGCATTTTGTTTGTCGCGTTCTTTGCTTTTCCCACGACAACACCCAGCTTGTGTTCCAATCGTCGACAATCTCATTGACCATGCCGGCGCCGTTCTCCACACACGGCCTATCGTTGCTACTTCAAGCGAGGCAGGCTCCAGGGCCCCGCCATCCAGCATCAGCGTGGGTGAGCGCGACGTGCGCCTGGAATCAAGGAACGCTAGTAGAAAACGGAGTTTTAAAACCGGTTCTGTAACCGGCATTAAAGTGTGGGCACTAAAGACCCCCGTTTTAGTACCGGTTCGGCACGAACCGTCACTAAAGGCCCATCACGTGGCATGAGCTCGTGCCGTGGCATGGGGGACCTTTACCAACCGGTACTAAATTTTTTTTTGAAAATTTTGGATTTTTTTTGATTTTTTTTTGATTTTTAATTTTCTGAATAGAATTATTTGATGATTTAGTCTCTAATCACCCCTCTTAACTGCTTAAGTGTGGATCATTAATTTCAAATCGTCTAACTTCCCGGTCGGTCACCCATCCTCTCACTCCCCCAGCCTGAGCACGCTTAACTTCGGAGTTCTATTCCCCCTACTTTTCAAGTCTGCACTTGTTGTTTTCCTGACAAATGTAAGCTGTCAATCCTATTAACCCTCAGCAGTTTAGCTTGAGCATTAGGTCACTCGTTTCACCATTTGAGTTTGAAACTATTATTCTAAAAAAACAGTAATTATTTAGTAACACTAATATTTCTTGAATAAATTTGACCATAGTTTGACCAGATTTGACCAAAATTCAAAAAATTGAAATAATTATTTAGTAACACTAATATTCTTGAATAATTATGTAGTAACATTAATACTTCTTGAATAAGTAGTTTGACCATAGTTTGACCAGATTTAACCAAAATTTTAAAAAAACTGAAATTTGAGCATATCATTTTTCCTTTTGAAATTTGAGGATTCTAAAAAATTGCCCTATAGTCCCGGTTTGTGTCTCCAACCGGGACTATAGGTCAGACTCCTTTAGTCCCGGTTCGTGGCACGAACCGGTACTAAAGGATAGCCCTTTAGTACCGGTTTGTGCCACGAACCGGTACTAAAGATGATCGTGGGGCCCCGGCCTGACGCCAGCCTGCCACCACCCCTTTAGTACCGGTTCGTGGCACGAACCGGTACTAAAGGTTCAACACGAACTGGCATTAATGCATAGCCGTTCGAACCGGCACTAATGGTACCATTAGTACCGGGCCAAAATCGAACCGGGACTAATGTGTCTCACATTAGGTCCTTTTTCTATTAGTGGAAGAGAGGGGATTGGTGGCAGGGGCGGACCTGCTGCCGCTTTGACCGGACTACGCGCTTGCTGCGCCGAGGTGCCCTTTGGCGTGTTGGGGGCTGCATTTTCTCATCGGCCACGCCGCCTAGGACCTAGGGATGACAATGGGTATCCATTACCCGCGTACCCTGCGGGTAAAAACCCTATTAGGGCAAGGGTATGGGTCAAAAGAATACCCATGGGTACATAAATAGAAAATTTTCATACCCATCGGGTATAGTGGGTACGGGTATGGCTTTCTATAACCCATACCCATGTACCCATGTACCCGCGTATATTCTGACAAATAAGCCTTATATATTATTTATTTAGATATTATAAACATATTATATGTACATAAATCCCACAACCCTAAAAAGACCTCGTCATGCATTCATGTTAGGCCGCTCCACCACAATAGCTAGCCCACGAACAAGTATGTGTTGTTGTTTATAAATTATTATTATAAGTTGTTGTTCATGACTATGTAATGCTCAAATTGATGTGTTGCAAATCTGAATAATTTTACCCGCGGGTACCCTGATGGGTGACGGTATGGGAAAAAAATTGTACCCATCAACGGGTATGGATACGGTTTGGGATGATGGGTAAGGGTATGGGATGGCTTCACCCGTACCCAAACCCCGCGGGTGCCATCCCTACCAGGACCTCCGAGGTTCGACCTCTCCTCTTCACTACAGCGACGCGCCGAAGCCTCTTCCGCCTCGGCACAACGGGCTAAGGTTGAGAGGCTATGGAATTGGAAGATTGGCAGGGGGTTCGGGGCCTGCGATCTCGAGACGAACGGAAAAAACAACAGGGGTAAGGGGCGGAGCAGGCCCAACAACGTGACGTGGCCCAGGCGGAGACCTAGACAACTACGAACTTGTCTAAAAAAAGGCAGTTACGAACAAAAAACAACCACATGACGTCGAATCGTTTCTTTTCAATTACCGGTGGCACTGTGGGTAATTTTTATCAACTTTAATGACAATTTTAATGACGGCGGACGGGAGAAGCAATGCACACTTTATTATTAGGTAAAGATAAAGATAAAGACATTATTGGTCTAACGATGATCAAAGTAAATAAAAAATTAGGTCTTATAAACTCAAGTGGAGGGAGTAACAACTTAAATATCTTTTGTTATAAGAACAACTAAAAATCTTCCGCACAAAAAAGAAAGGAAATCTTTTAAAATAAAGAAAGGAAGCATGAAATTACCATGATATTTTTGAGGGGATACCATGAATTTTCTTAAGAATTCCATGATATCGTTTCATTTGTTTTGGAAAGAATTCCCTCGGGAGGATTTTTTTTTACAGAGGAGCTCGCAACATTTTTTTTGAAAATCAACCTTTTTCATGAGGGGCAGAGGAGAGTGCAACAGGATTTACACGAGGAGAAGCTCAGCAACAACAAACAACGGGCACAAAGCTGCTGCTACGGCTTTCAAGGCCCAGCTCTATACTTCGTCCGTAATTGAGGCCCAGATATAGCAAACGCCAGCCCAATTCAAACGAACGTCCCCTCCCGCGCGTGACTGGCTCCCGCACCGCCCGCTGCTGCCGCTTGCTGCGCTTCGGTTTTAGTACCACCTCGCCTAGCGAAGGAGCACCGAGCGGGAGCGCTGGCTATAAAATGAGGGCAAGGTGCGACGTTGTTCCATACTTACCTGGACGGGGTCGACGAGCGATCAAGAAGGCTCGTGGCCTGGGTCAGTGGTCCACATTGCACTTGGTGGATGCGCTGGCCCACCATCTCCCCAAGTGGGAGAGTGGATGTCATAATTTGTGGTAGAGGGGTACGCGTTCGCGCGGCCCCTGCCAAATCTGAAAATTAAATTTTGGTCCCTGGCTCGCCTTCACACGAGGTCGGTTTTTTCAATCCGGTACCTTGTTTGATTATTATAATCTGTAGCACAGCTCCTCTGACGTCATCTGAATAGAGAAATTGAAATTTCAGTAATGGCTGGTTTCTCTCAACAACTTATGCATCTGGTGCTCTTTACCTTCAAATTTGGGAAGAACACATGCAGAAACCTGTAGGCTGGACCGACAGAAGCCACTGCAGTCTAGTAGTATAACTTGTCAGGCACCCCGCCGGGACAGTATCATTTAGCCGCTACAAATTCTTGACACAAAACCTTGGCTCTGGTTTTCATTCATTGAGCATGAAACTAATTGAAGGGTCAACAACTTTACAATCAGATGTGTCACAACCAAGGTAGAAGAGCAACCACACAGATGTTAATCTAGCGCAAGCATACGGTTCAATGCAATACATGTCTTCTTCATGTTCAGGGGCAGCAACCAGACACCAAATTCATTTTTCCGGTACACGTCTTTAGTCATTTTGACAGATGCTTCCAACCTAAGACCAAACCATGCCCTGAAGAAGAATCCTTTGCTAACACACCGATAAATTCATAAGGCCGGCCATTCAAAAGAAATAAGGCCCCAGCATGCCTCTCAAGGCAAAAACTACACTTGAAACTTGTCAGTTTCACCAAAGGCAGAAGAATCAATAAGTAGTTGGACAAAACATCTAACTGATAAATGGAACTTCTCTTACTATGCTCTAAACACTCAAGGATGGAACTACCTGGCAATACTTCAGAGCTTCTGCCGCCACGAACATCTATTACACATACTGCAAAAGAGCCACTGTTCTGTTCTCTGCTGGAAGAACAATTTTTTGGAACAAGTTTCATTAAGGCTGAAGTAAGAGGCTGCAAATCGATGATGACTTTGTTGAACCACACCTACATACATAAAGATGTCAGTATACTGCATACTGCATGAATCATAGCAGTATGCAGTTGCTCCTTTCTTCCATCTCTCTAGGTTCTATGTCGAAGACCTAGCCTTTGAAGATCACAATCAACTACTCCCTCCGTTCGGATACATCCATTTCTGCCTTAATGAAACAAGTTTTAGTTCTAGATACATCCATTTCTGAGACAAGTAATTCCGAACGGAGGGAGTACTACTTGGGCGTGTTGGTAGTAACTCTTGGTATCCCCTATTGATGAAGAATAATCCTGACAACCAAGCGTGAGAAAAAATGTCGCCACACGCGACAAGCCATGGGTGGGCAAGATGCCATTTGCTGGTCATGCTTCCATCCAAATCAACTGCTATTTTCTCTATGCGAATCCGGGGTACGAAGTGCACAATAAATAACCGATGATCATGATCTATGCCGAAGACCTAGCCATTGAAGATCACAATCTTCTTAATCATTTCATTTCGGGGAGAAAATCTCAACCAAGAGTTACTTTTTTTTTCCGAAAAGAACCAAGAGTTTTACTACCAACACGCCCAAGTAATTGTGGTATCCACTGTTGATCAGGAGACATGAGTTGTGTGGCGAAACATGAGCCGTGAGGGCAACATCGTAGTCATAGAGGTCGTCTGTTGCGCGGCGAGCGCGAGCTAAAATCAATTTCTCATATGCGTAACCTGAACAGAGGAAATATGGTTTCAGTATAGTGGCTCGAGGGTTCAGATTCAAGTTTCCCTGAGCAACATGAACGACCTAACATATGCCTCCGGTGTTGTCAGTCTGTATGTTCTGCTGCTCTTTGTTTTCCCTGTTGCAACTAAGTAAATTTTGACAAGAACACATGCGGAGGACCGGCTTAGTATTAGTATTAACTTGTCCGTTCAAGCACAGACAAGCACCCGCAGGGACAGTGTCATTTCGCCGTGAAAAGGTCTTGACACAACACCTTGGCTCTGGTTTCATTCATTGAGCATGAAACTAATTGAAACGTCAACAACTTTACAATCAGATATGTCACAACCAAGGTTACTAGCTAGCAAGTCTCTTAAGGCCAACATGCCTCATAGGGCAAAACTGCGCTTGAAACTTGTCAGTTCCACCAGTAATCAGTTAAACAACACGCCTAACTGATAAAAGGAACATCTCTTACTATGTTCTGAACACTCAAGGATGGAGCTACCTGCAGAAACTTCAGAGCTCCTACCAGCTGCCGCCGCGAACATCTACTACACAGACTGCAAAAGAGCCACTGTTCTGTTCTTTTGCTGGAAGAGCAATTTTTCGGCACAAGCTGGTGGTGTTGGCTTCAGCATTTTCATGAATGCTGAAGTAAGAGGCCGGAAATCGACGATGACACCATATACTCCTAATATACTTGAGCATTGCCAACATGATCCGACATATCAAAGCTTCAAAACTTTGTTGAACCACATCTACGTACATAAAGTCGAGATATCTTACAGGGGAAGCTCATATGCAGAGCACTAATAACCATCCATCGCGACCGTCGATCATCACGGATACGAGTAAAACATACTGGACACAACCCACATAGGTTGCATCGTACTGCCACAGTTTAGAATGGAGACATCTTCCTGCAGTGGCTGACCCAACTCACATGTGATCCACTCTTTAGAATCATAGCAGAATATGCAGTTGCTCCTTCCTCGCCATCTCTCTGAATTCATGCAACACAAGGGCTGGCTTCTCTCTTCGATGCTGATGAAGATCGTCCAGTTCCTAGCTTCTCCACCTTCACCCACTTTGTAGGTTCAGTTAGTAAGTCGAGTCGGAAGGCTTCAAAGGTATCCCCTGTTGATGGAGAATAATCCTGACAACCAAGCGTGACTGCGTGAGAAACATGTCGCCGCACGCGACAAGCCATGGGTGGGCAAGATGCCATTTACTCGTCATGCTTCCATCCAAAATTGTGGAATTGAGATACTAACGCCAGTGAAGACATCCATAAGAAGACATGATTGTTTTTGACCCCGAAAGAAGAACTATTCCAAGAGGACTCGGTGGGGATTTGCTGTCACCAAAACGTTTAGGTGCCTTGGTTGGCGAGATCGCAGAGGGACACGAGGTTGGGGAAAGATAGGTGGCAACAACGTCGATTTGAAGGGATACGAGGAGAATGCAACACGCCAGGAGGGACAAGTGGCTTGAAGGCAAGGATGTCAGGGCATGAATCATGATCCCAACAGAGCAACAATAGAGTGAAGCAGGGCATCCGGAAGGTCTGCCCAATCTTGAAACCCAGACATAGTTGAGATCGCAGATTGGCCACGGAGTTACATGAGATCGCAGCTTCACTGAAACCAGTTATAAATTAGAGAACAAAGATTAGAAGAATGAACTGAAAATTTCTGAAAAGTAACGAACAGAGAAATGATACAGAGTGGCAAGGGAAATGGCCAGTGCATTTGTGGTTCCTGAGATGCTGGTTAACATGGAAAACACTAGTAGCACAGTAACACAGCAAGAGACTGTATTCATATGCTGCTAATAGTAACACTAATAATCAAATGCGATACTATTACTGACATTGCCTCAGTCTGTACTACTGTGATATCCTGTCCGTAAACATCATGATACAGTTGGGGGCGATGGCAGTCAATACTATCAGCAGATGAAACCAAAAATAGAACAAATCCATACAATCGTGCTGACCGTCATTTAAAAGTGTGAGAACAACTGTTGTGCTGTATTGCACAAGGAAATAACAATGCACTGCAACACAAAGTGGAATATTCTCTTGGAAAAATATGTCTATAAAAATTAAACGCATCCATCCGTGTCCTCAGAATATGACACAGACGGAGACTGTGGCTCTACCTGTTGCCAGCACCTCTATCAATAACAATGTACAACCAATGACAAAAAATAGAGGTGGCAGAGTACAAGCACACTGAACTTATGTCCGCATTCAAAAACAGTTCTCTGGCAATCATAGTAGCAGTCGAGATTGACATTATTCATGGTTACAACTTTTCACATAACCATGCACATCTTTAAATAAGGCAGGCTAGTAGAACCTAATTGAAGGACCTTAGGACAACTCCAACAGCTGACACAAACAGACGAGATTTTTATCCGTTTGGATCAACCGAGCGGACTCGTGTGCCCGGTTAGGTGTGCCCAATGCGTCCGACACATTTGGTTCATGCAGCAACTTAAAAAAACTAAATAGGCATAAAACATTTAAAATAAAAACATGCATATTAAGATGCTGGGCCAAAATTTAGGCACAGCCGACACCGGAATGTGGCTGGGGTCGAGGTGCCAGCCGTGCGGGAGCTTGACGTCCGGCCAAGACAACGAGACGCAGTTCTCCCACTGATAGTGCACCCGATGCACCGGCATATATAGAATTTTGGCGTGTGCGCATGCCCCCCCCCCCCCCCCCCCCCCCGCCAACGTGAAGTTGGCCGGCCGAAGCGACGCGACGGGCTTGTGGTCGTGTTTGTCACGCTTGCTACCGTGGCCGAAGAAGCCCATGGCGACAACGGCAGTCTAGGGTTTGCGTCGGGCGGCAGGGGAGCACTCTCGATGTGGACTGGTGTGGCGAGAAGTGGACAAGGTTGGGCCCCCACACACTTGCATTACAAAGGACGCGAGTGGAATGCTTCCTGAGGCTGACGTGCGAGCCCAGGCACACGCATGACATTTAATAGGACCAGTGGTGGTGGTTGGCCGGCCGACATGCGGGCCCGAGGCGGACACTGAGAGGATGCATGGCGTGTCCGTCTAGATACAAACCTAGCCCAAATTTGGGTCGGAAATGCATCCAGATGGACATCGAACAGAGGTGATTTGGGTTTGCGTCCGCGTTGGACCGCCATTTCTCTCTGTTTTGACTCAAATGGACACGTGTGGACCAAATGCGTCGGTCGGTTGAAGTTAGCCTTAGGGCATCTTCAACGTGGACCCTCAAATTGCCCCTATATGTCCTTTTTGGGGTCCGAATACTTTTTGCCATCCAATGCTATCCGAAACGTCCACGACGTCCAAATTTCAGCAAACTAGTAGCAAAATCATGGAAGTTTTGGGGAGTCTGGACATCCATCTAGCCAACCAAATACCACCACGTGAGTCGTCGGACATCTGGACATCCCTCTCTCTCCTCAAGTGTGACATGCACATGCATAGATGGACATTCATGGGACACGATTGGATGGTTGACATCCACATCAGTGTCCAGGGTGTCCAAGGACTGGTCCAGACCAGTCCACAAACAAATAGTCTATTTGTTTTAGGAAACAGCGTTGGAGATACCCTTAGCAGCAGTCCAGCGCGATGCCCTCTGTGCTGGCTATTGTGACAAGCCTGTAGGATGACATTCATCTCGTGTATAGAAACACACCTTCTTATCATACATTTGGTTTATTCTGGTAAAGATACGGGTCACCACAGAAGTAATGCTTTATATCGCTGGAAATCTTCTTCCTTTGTTGACGCGTCATTTCAGGTGGCAAATATTTTTCTACAAGAAAATTAGCATATTCTACAAACCAAGATATTTATTCCTTAATGATACGTCCATTTTGCATCATGTTTTACTACTGTTATTTATAATATTTTTATGCATAATAATGCTTTATGGAGTAATTCTAATGTCTTTTTTATCATAATATGCAAGGTTTACACAAAGAAGGAGAATGCCGGCAGCTCGAATTCTGAACCTGAAAAAACTATGTCAGAGTTACCTATTCTGCACATACCCAAATAAGCTGAAATTTCACGGAGAATTATTTTGGAATATATAATAAATATTGGAGCAAATAACCACGAGAGGGGGCTGCCTGGTGCCCACAAGACATCAGGGCGCGCCAGGCCCCCCAGGCGTGCCCTGGTGGGTGGTGGGCAGCTCAGTCCACCTCCGGCGCCCATCTTATGGTATTTAAGGTCTTTTGACCTAGGAAAAATAAGGGGAGAATTTTGGGACAGAGCGCCACCGTCTTGAGTCGGAACTTGGGCATGAGCACTTTTGCCCTCCGACAGAGCGATTCCGCTGGGGGAACTTCCCTCCCGAAGGGGGAAATCGAATCCATCGTCATCACCAACAACCCTCTCATCTTTGGGAGGCCAATCTCCATCAACATCTGATAACCCACCAGTATAGGGGATCGTTAGTAGCCTTTTTTGATAAATAAGAGTGTCGAACCCAACAAGGAGCTAAAGGTAGAACGAATATTTCCTCAAGTTCTATTGACCACAGATACAACTCTACGCACACTTAACGTTTGCTTTACCTAGAACAAGAATAAAATTAGAAGTACTTTGTAGGTGTGGTAGGATAGGTTTGCAAGATAATAAAGAACGTGAAAACAAAAGTTACGTGCTGTTTTAATAAAAGTATAATTCAATAAAGCGACTATGAAAAAGTGGTGATAGGATTTGCGGAATTGTCCCTGGGCAATCGATAACTAGACCGGTAATCATTCTTGCAATTTTATATGAGGGAGAAGCATGAGCTAACATACTTTCCTTACTTGGATTATATGCACTTATGATTGGAACTCTAGAAAGCATCCGCAACTACCAAAGATCATTAAGGTAAAACCCAACCATAGCATTAAGTATCAAGTCCTCTTTACTCCCATCCGCCATAACCCCCAAACTCGGGTCTGTGCTTCTGTCACTCATGCCACCCACTATAAGAGAACCATGAACATATTGCAACACCCTACATCAGGGACCCCTCATGTTTGCGCGAGATGGGGGGCACCGTAGGACAACACCATACTAAAATATACACTCATACCAACCAAGATCACGATTAACCCATAGGACAAAATAGATCTAAACATCATAGGATGGCAACATAGTATTGGATAATAATATGAAGCATAAAGCACCATGTTCAAGTAGAGGGTACAGTGGGTTGCAGGAGAGTGGACCGCTGGATATAGATGGGGGAAGGTGATGGAGTTGCTGGTGAAGATGACAGAGTTGTTGGAGTAGATCGTCGTCACACGATATTGCCCCGACGGCGTTCCGGCGCCATCGGGAGAGTGGGGGAGAGAGCCCCCCTCCTCCTTCTTCTTCTTCCTTGGTGTTGATTCTTTCGCCAATATTTTTTATATATTCCAAAAATATTCTTCGTGAAGTTTCAGGTCATTCCGAGAACTTTATTTCTGCACAAAAATAACACCATGGCAATTCCGCTGAAAACAGCGTCAGTCCGGGTTAGTTCCATTCAAATCATGCAAGTTAGAGTCCAAAACAAGGTCAAAAGTGTTTGGAAAAGTAGATACGATGAAGACGTATCAACTCCCCCAAGCTTAAACCTTTGCTTGTCCTCAAGCAATTCAGTTGACAAACTGAAAGTGATAAAGAAAAACTTTTACAAACTCTGTTTGATCTTGTTGTTGTAAATATGTAAAGCCAGCATTCAAGTATTCGGCAAAGATTATGAACTAACCATATTCACAATAACACTTAGGTATCATGTTTACTCATATCAATGGCATAATCAACTAGCGAGCAATAATAGTAAATCTCGGATGACAACACTTTCTCAAAACAATCATAATATGATATAACAAGATGGTATCTCGCTAGCCCTTTCTGAGACTGCAAAACATAAATGCAGAGCACCTATGAAGATCAAGACTGACTAAACATTGTAATTCATGGTAAAAGAGATCCAGTCACAGTCATACTCAATGTAAACTAATATTAATACATGCAAATGACAGCGGTGCTCTCTAACTAGTGCTTTTTAATAAGAAGGTGATGACTCAACATAAAAGTAAATAGTTAGGCCCTTCACAGAGGGAAGCAGGGATTTGTAGAGGTGCTAGAGCTCGATTTTGAAATAGAGATAAATAATATTTTGAGTGATATACTTTCATTGTCAACATAACAACCGAGAGACCTCGACATCTTCCATGCTACACACATTATAGGTGGTTCCCAAACAGAATGGTAAAGTTTATACTCCCCCACCACCAACAAATATCAATCCATGGCTTGTCCAAAACAACAGGTGCCTCCAACTAACAACAATCCTGGGGGAGTTTTATTTGCAATTATTTTAATTTAAGCATGGGACTGGGCATCCCGGTTACCAGCCATTTTCTCGTGAGTGAGGAGCGGAGTCCGCTCCTCTTGAGAATAATCTGCCTAGCATGGAAGATACAGATAGCCCTAGTTGATACATGAGCTATTCGAGCATACAAAACAGAATTTCATTTGAAGGTTTAGAGTTTGGCACATACAAATTTACTTGGAACGGTAGGTAGATACCGCATATAGGAAGGTATGGTGGACTCATATGGAATAACTTTTGGGGTTTATGGAAGTGGATGCACAAGCAGTATTCCCTCTTAGTACAAGTGAATGCTAGAAAGAGATTGGGAAGCGACCAGCTAGAGAGCGACAACAATCATGAACATGCATTAAAATTAATCAACATTGAGTGCAAGCATGAGTAGGATATAATTCACCATGAACATAAATATCGTGGAGATTATGTTGATTTTGTTTCAACTACATGCGTGAACATGTGCCAAGTCAAGCCACTCGAATCGTTCAAAGAAGGATACCACCCTATCATACCACATCACAACCATTTTAATAGCATGTTGGCACGCAAGGTAAACCATTATAAACTCCTAGCTAATTAAGCATGGCATGAGCAACTATAATATCTAATTGTCATTGCAAACATGTTTCATTCATAATAGGCTGAATCAGGGACGATGAACTAATCATATTTACAAAAACAAGATAGGTCAAGTTTATACCAGCTTCTCTCATCTCAATCAGTTCATCATATATCGTCATTATTGCCTTTCACTTGCACAACCAAACAGTGTGGATAATAATGATATTGCATCTGCATTGGACTAAGCTGGAATCTGCAAGCATTCAATACAAGGGAGAAGACAAGGTAATATGGGCTCTTGGTTAAATCAACAATAATGCATATAAGAGTCACTTCAACATTTTCATCATGGTCTTCTCCTCTCGACCCCCAAAGAAAAGAAAAGAAACAAAACTATTTATACGGGAAAGCTCCCAACAAGCAAAAGAAGAACGAGAAATCTTTTGGGGTTTTCTTTTAATTACGACCACTACATGCATGGGAAGAAAACTATCTAAAAGCTATAACTAATTTTTTTGTGTTTTTCTTAAGGGTTTTCAAACACACAAGAAGAATGCCGGAAAAGAAAATAAACTAGCATGGATGGTACAATGAAAAAGTATGAGCACCGACAACTGGCATGAGTGTGTGAACATGAATGTAATGTCGGTGAGGAATACGTACTCCCCCAAGCTTTGGCTTTTGGCCTAAGTTGGTCTATGTCCACGGCTCAAATCCACCCTCTCCGGCGTACGGAGGAGTGTCCTCTGGGTGCCACTGGTTGCCGATCTCCTCTTGATCCCGCTGATAAACAGACTGACGTAAGGATCAAGTGGTGGCTCCGACTCAGGCTCTGGAGCTGATGTCAGGCTCCAGTATGCATGAACGGCCTCCGGCAAAACAAGGTACGTGCCTGAAAATATCTTGAACAAAGAGGGAGTAGCAAAGGTAATAGTCTCAAAGTAATTTTTATCAAATATCAGTCTATATTTAAGCATCTTCTTCTTATCCTTAACAATAAAATCATGTGCTACCATACTCTTATAATCTAGAAAAATAGGAGGCAACAACTTCTCCTCTTTCTCATAATGCCTAATAGGTATGTTAAAGTGTGCAACAAGGCGCGAGGCAAAGATGCCTCCAAAGACGGGACCCTTTGTACGGTTCAGATTTAACCGTTTAGCAACAATAGCGCCTAAACTGAAAGTGGTATCACGAAACAAAGCATGGCGCAAAATAACAATATCAGGGGCACTAAGATTTCCACTGTTCCCGCGACCAATTAAGCATCTACTAGCAAATATTGCAAAGTAACATAGAACAGGAAAATGTATGCTAGTAATTCTTGCATCGGGAACCTTCCTCGTTTCCCCTACAACAATCATATCAATAAATCCCTCCACATCATTACGACGTGGTTCCTCTATGCTGCCCGCAAAGGGTATCTTACAGACCCTACAAAACTCATATAGTGACTTCTCCTTAACCTCATCATATAAATGAAATTTCACCGAAGGTGGTGACTTCTTAGTAAGAAAGTAAAAAATTTGCACGAAAATATTAGTGAGGAGTGATACGTCTCCAACGTATCTATAATTTTTGATTGCTCCATGCTATATTATCTACTGTTTTGGACATTATTGGGCTTTATTATCCACTTCTATATTATTTTTGGGACTAACCTATTAACTGGAGGCCCATCCCAAAATTGCTGTTTTTTTGCCTGTTTTAGGGTTTCAAAGAAAAGGAATATCAAACGGAGTCCAAACGGAATGAAACCTTCGGGAACGTGATTTTCTCAACGAACAAGACCCAGGAGACTTGGACCCTACGTCAAGACACAAAAGAGGAGGCCACGAGGTAGGGGGGCACGCCTACCCCCCCCATGCGCGCCCTCCACCCTCATGGGCCCCCTCTTGCTCCACCGACATACTCCTTCCTCCTATATATACCTATGTACCCCCAAACGATCAGATACGGAGTGAAAACCCTAATTCCATCGCCGCAACTTTCTGTATCCACGAGACCCCATCTCAGGACCTGTTCCGGAGCTCCGTCGGAGGGGGCATCGATCACGGAGGGCTTCTACATCAACACCATAGCCCCTCCGATGAAGTGTGAGTAGTTTACCTCAGACCTACGGGTCCATAGTTAGTAGCTAGATGGCTTCTTCTCTCTTTTTGGATCTCAGTACAATGTTCTCCCCCTCTCTTGTGGAGATCTATTCGATGTAATCTTCTTTTTACGGTGTGTTTGTTGAGACCGATGAATTGTGTGTTTATGATCAAGTCTATCTATGAACAATATTTGAATCTTCTCTGAATTCTTTTATGTATGATTGGTTATCTTTGCAAGTCTCTTCGAATTATCAGTTTGGTTTGGCCTACTAGATTGATCTTTCTTGCAATGGGAGAAGTGCTTAGCTTTGGGTTCAATCTTGTGGTGTTCTTTCCCAGTGACAGTAGGGGCAGCAAGGCACGTATTGTATTGTTGCCATCGAGGATAACAAGATGGGGTTGTCATCATATTGCATGAGTTTATCCCTCTACATCATGTCATCTTGCTTAAGGCGTTACTCTGTTTTCATTAACTTAATACTCTAGATGCATGCTGGATAGAGGTCGATGAGTGGAGTAATAGTAGTAGATGCAGGCAGGAGTCGGTCTACTTGTCTCGGACGTGATGCCTATATACATGATCATACCTAGATATTCTCATAACTATGCTCAATTCTGTCAATTGCTCAATAGTAATTTGTTCACCCACCGTAGAATACTTATGCTCTCGAGAGAAGCCACTAGTGAAACCTATGGCCCCCGGGTCTATCTTCATCATATTAATCTACCAATACTTAGTTATTTCCTTTTGCTTTTACTTTACTTTGCATCTTTATCATAAAAATACCAAAAATATTATCTTATCATATCTATCATATCTCACTCTCATAAGTGGTCGTGTAGGGATTGACAACCCCTTAACGAGTTGGTTGCGAGGATTTATTTGTTTTGTGCAGGTACGAGGGACTCGCGCGTAGCCTCCTACTGGATTGATACCTTGGTTCTCAAAAATTGAGGGAAATACTTACGCTACTTTGCTGCATCATCCCTTCCTCTTCAGGGAAAACCAACGCAGTGCTCAAGAGGTAGCAAGAAGGATTTCTGGCGCCGTTGCCGGGGAGGTCTACGCAAAAGTCAACATACCAAGTACCCATCACATACCCTTATCTCCCGCATTACATTATTTGCCATTTGCCTCTCGTTTTCCTCTCCCCCACTTCACCCTTGCCATTTTATTCGCCCTCTCTCTATCCTCCTTCTCTTTCCCGTTTGCCTCTTTTTGCCCGCTTGCTTTTTGTTTGCTTGTGCGTTAGTTTGTTTGCTTGTCGTTATGGCTAGTCCCTTACCTTCTGCCACTATGTCTGAAATTGGGGAAATTATTGTCGACATGGACAATAATAATATCATGAAAAATTATGATGCTCCTACTAAAGAACCCACCATCTTACATACAAAAAAATTCTGTGTTGGTAGTGGTAATATTATTGGAAAAAGAGTTATTCAAGATTTCTTTACTTGTGCCGGTGCTTTACCTTCTATGGGTAGTTCTATCCTTCATAGAACTAGTAGTCTTGTGGACGCTATTGCCATGCTTGTAGTTGAACTTGAAAGACAATTCATGCACATGCATCCTTGCATACAAAGGATTTTCCTAGAATTTTCTAATATTGAGCATTCTTCTGTTAAGCGTGCCGCTACTATCTTTTTGGCTCGTGAGTTTAGATTCATAATAAAAGAGGCCAAATAAATCTTTGCACATTATAGGGTGGACGCTTGCCGTCCTCCCATAGAGGCCATCCTCTTTGACCAAGAAGAAATAATGCATTTTCAATCTCTTGACTATGTTGCTTTCAATTAAAATCTTAGAAAAAGGGTTCCTGCCAATGTTTTAGTTGATAGAATTTCTGAACTTAATGATGATTTGGCTATTCTAAATAATGAACTAGGATATTCTCTTGAATATAGGCTCACAAAGTTCTTTCAAAAGAATGCTTATAATGATGAATTGGTTGTGCAATACGAAGGACCAAAGGAGGAACCTATACCTCCCAAGATTGATCTTGGGGACTTTTGTCCCATCAAATTTAGCCCTTTTGATTACTTTTGCTTTCCTCAAAGAAAACTTGCTGCCGAACGTAGAGAATATGAAATGAGTTTTAATAATCTATCTTACTATTATGGCAATACCTAGATCTATCCTTACTTGTTATGCCTAGCTAGGGGCATTAAACGATAGCGCTTGTTGGGAGGCAACCCAATTTTATTTTTATTACTTTCCTTTTGCTCCTGTTTAGTAATAAATAATTTATCTAGCCTATTTTTGGTTGTGTTTTTGTGTTTAATTAGTGTTTGTGCCAAGTAGAACCGTTGGGAAGACTTGGGGAAAGTCTTGTTAAACTTGCTGTAAAAAACAGAAACTTTAGCGCTCACGAGAATTGATGTCATTTTTATTTGGAAAGTGCTATTTAGTTAATTATTTTTGCAGATGATTAATAGATAAATTACACACGTCAAGCACTATATTTTAGAATTTTTGGGGTTTCAGATCTTGCGCTAGCTACAGATTACTACAGACTGTTCTGTTTTTGACAAATTCTGTTTTTCGTGTGTTGTTTGCTTATTTTGATGAATCTATGGCTAGTAAAATAGTTTATAAACCATAGAGAAGTTGTAATACAGTAGTTTTAACACCAATATAAATAAATAATGAGTTCATTACGGTACCTTGAAGTGGTCTTTTGTTTTCTTTCGCTAACGGAGCTCACGAGATTTTCTACTTTGAGTTTTATGTTGTGAAGTTTTCAAGTTTTGGGTAAAGATTTGATGG
The DNA here is from genome assembly GCF_018294505.1 of Triticum aestivum. Classification (NCBI taxonomy): domain Eukaryota; kingdom Viridiplantae; phylum Streptophyta; class Magnoliopsida; order Poales; family Poaceae; genus Triticum; species Triticum aestivum. Next base: position 625,764,392 of record NC_057806.1, on the reverse strand, counting down.
ATTATGGAACAAGGAGTGACAAGAGACTAAGCTTGGGGATGCCCATGGCACCCCCAAGATAATCTAAGGACACCTAAGAGCCAAAGCTTGGGGATGCCCTGGAAGGCATCCCCTCTTTCGTCTACTTCTATCGGTAACTTTACTTGGAGCTATATTTTTATTCACCACATGATATGTGTTTTGCTTGGAGCGTCTTGTATTATTTGAGTCTTTGATTTTTAGTTTACCACAACCATCCTTGCTGTACACACCTTTTGAGAGAGCCATACATGACTTGGAATTTGTTAGAATACTCTATGTGCTTCGCTTATATCTTTTGAGTTATATAGTTTTGCTCTAGTACTTCACTTATATCTTTTAGAGCATGGTGGCGGATTTATTTTATAGAAACTATTGATCTCTCATGCTTCACTTAGATTATTTTTAGAGTCTTAATAGCATGGTAATTTGCTTAAAATCCTAATATGCTAGGTATTCAAGATTAGTAAAATTTTCTTATGAGTGTTTTGAATACTAAGAGAAGTTGGATGCTTGATGATTGTTTTGAGATATGGAGGTAATAATATCAAAGTCGTGCTAGTCGAGTAGTTGTGAAATTGAGAAATACCTGTGTTGAAGTTTGCAAGTCCCATAGCATGCACGTATGGTAAACGTTATGTAACAAATTTGAAACATGAGGTGTTATTTGATTGTCTTCCTTATGAGTGGCGGTCGGGGACGAGCGATGGTCTTTTCCTACCATTCTATCCCCCTAGGAGCATGCACGTAGTGCCGAGGTTTTTGATGACTTGTAGATTTTTGCAATAAGTATGTGAGTTCTTTATGACTAATGTTGAGTCCATGGATTATACACATTATCACCCTTCCATCCTTGCTAGCCTCTTCGGTACCGTGCATTGCCCTTTCTCACATTGAGAGTTGGCGCAAACTTCGCCGGTGCATCCAAACCCCGTGATATGATACGCTCTTTCACACATAAACCTCCTTATATCTTCCTCAAAACAGCCACCATACCTACCTATTATGGCATTTCCATAGCCATTCCGAGATATATTGCCATGCAACTTTCCACCATTCCGTTTATCATGGCACATTCATCATTGTCATATTGCTTAGCATGATCATGTAGTTGACATAGTATTTGTGGCAAAGCCACCGTTCATAATTCTTTCATACATGTCACTCTTGGTCCATTGCATATCCCGGTACACCGCCGGAGGCATTCATATAGAGTCATCTTTTGTTCTAGCATCGAGTTGTAATCATTGAGTTGTAAATAAATAGAAGTGTGATGATCATCATTTTCTAGAGCATTGTCCCAAGTGAGGAATTATAAAAAAGAGAGAAAGGCCATTAAAAAAAAGAGAAAGGCCAAATAAAAAAAATGAGAGAAAAAGAGAGAAGGGACAATGTTACTATCCTTTTCCACACTTGTGCTTCAAAGTAGCACCTTAATCTTCATGATAGAGAGTCTCTTGTTTTGTCACTTTCATATACTAGTGGGAATTTTTCATTATAGAACTTGGCTTGTATATTCCAACAATGGGCCTCCTCAAGTGCCCCAGGTCTTCGTGAGCAAGCAAGTTGGATGCACACCCACTTAGTTTCTTTTGTTGAGCTTTCATACATTTATAGCTCTAGTGCATCCGTTGCATGGCAATCCCTACTCCTTGCATTAACATCAATCGATGGGCATCTCCATAGCCCATTGGTTAGCCTCGTTGATGTGAGACTTTCTCCTTTTTTGTCTTCTCCACATAACCCCCCTCATTATATTCTATTCCACCCATAGTGCTATGTCCATGGCTTGCGCTCATATATTGCGTGAAAGTTTATAGGTTTGAGATTACTAAAGTATGAAACAATTGATTGGCTTGTCATCGGGGTTGTGCATGATGAGAGCATTCTTGTGTGACGAAAATGAAACATGACTAAACTATATGATTTTGTAGGGATGAACTTTCTTTGGCCATGTTATTTTGAGAAGACATAATTGCTTAGTTAGTATGTTTGAAGTATTATTATTTTTATGTCAATATGAACTTTTGTCTTGAATCTTTCAGATCTAAATATTCATGCCACAATTAGTAAGAATTACATCAAAATTATGCCAAGTAGCACTCCGCATCAAAAATTCTGTTTTTATCATTTACCTACTCGAGGACGAGTAGGAATTAAGCTTGGGGATGCTTGATACGTCTCCAACGTATCTATAATTTTTGATTGCTCCATGCTATATGATCTACTATTTTGGACATTATTCGGCTTTATTATCCACTTTTATATTATTTTTGGGACTAACCTATTAACCGGAGGCCTAGCCCAGAATTGCTGTTTTTTTGCCTGTTTTAGGGTTTCGAAGAAAAGAAATATCAAACATAGTCCAAATGGAATGAAACCTTCGGGCACATGATTTTCTCAACGAACAAGACCCAGGAGACTTGGACCCTACGTCAAGACACAAAAGAGGAGACCACGAGGTAGGAGGGCGCGCCTACCCCCCCCCCCCCAAGCGCGCCCTCCACCCTCGTGGGCCCTCTGTTGCTCCACCGACGTACTCCTTCCTCCTATATATACCTACGTACCCCCAAACGATCAGATACGGAGCCAAAACCCTAATTCCACCGCCGCAACTTTCTGTATCCACGCGATCCCATCTTGGGGCCTGTTCAGGAGCTCCGTCGGAGGGGGCATCGATCACGGAGGGCTTCTACATCAACACCATGGCCCCTCTGATGAAGTGTTAGTAGTTTACCTCAGACCTACGGGTCCATAGTTAGTAGCTAGATGGCTTCTTCTCTCTTTTTGGATCTCAATACAATGTTCTCCCCCTCTCTTGTGGAGATCTATTCGATGTAATCTTCTTTTTGCGGTGTGTTTGTTGAGCCCGATGAATTGTGGGTTTATGATCAAGTCTATCTATGAACAATATTTGAATCTTCTCTGAATTCTTTTATGTATGATTGGTTATCTTTGCAAGTCTCTTCTAATTATCAGTTTGGTTTGGCCTACTAGATTGATCTTTCTTGCAATGGGAGAAGTGCTTAGCTTTGGGTTCAATCTTGTGGTGTCCTTTCCCAGTGACAGTAGGGGCAGCAAGACACGTACTGTATTGTTGCCATCGAGGATAACAAGATGGGGTTTTCATCATGTTGCATGAGTTTATCCCTCTACATCATGTCAACTTGCTTAAGGCATTACTCTGTTTTCATTAACTTAGTACTCTAGATGCATGCTGGATAGCGGTCGATGAGTGGAGTAATAGTAGTAGATGCAGGCAGGAGTCGGTCTACTTGTCTCGGACGTGATGCCTATATACATGATCATACCTAGATATTATCATAACTATGCTCAATTCTGTCAATTGCTCAACAGTAATTTGTTCACCCACCATAGAATACTTATGCTCTCGAGAGAAGCCACTAGTGAAACCTATGGCCCCCGGGTCTATCTTCATCATATTAATCTACCAATATTTAGCTATTTCCTTTTGCTTTTACTTTGCTTTTATTTTACTTTGCATCTTTATCATAAAAATACCAAAAATATTATCTTATCATATCTATCAGATCTCACTCTTGTCAATGGCTGTGTAGGGATTGACAACCCCTTAACGGTTGGTTGCGAGGATTTATTTGTTTTGTGCAGACACGAGGGACTCGCGCATAGCCTCCTACTAGATTGATACCTTGATTCTCAAAAACTGAGGGAAATACTTATGCTACTTTGCTGCATCATCCCTTCCTCTTAGGGGAAAACCAACGCAATGCTCAAGAGGTAGCAAGGAGGAGATGCTGTTCGCGCCGGTCGCGGAGGAAGTCGACGAGGCCTGCATTCTCAGCCAAATAATAAAAGTCCTCATAAATCCCGGCTGCTCTCAAGAACTCATCACTAGGCCATTCGCGCGGCCGAACCTCCATAGTGCGAGGGAGATTATATTTAGGCTTCCTGTTCTCTTCACTTTTCTTATCCTTCGAGCTTCGGCTCGAAGAGCCCCTCAACAATCTCTTCATCATTTTCTTTCTCTGAAAAATTTCTGAAATTTTTAGTGACTCAAAATAAAAGTGAACCAAACTCAACAAGATTGATAGCAACTACTCCCACAAGTGCCTAAAGACGATATCATGCATTAAAACTACTTTTGACCACATAAATTTGACATGCAAGCTCAAGAACAGGGTCACCTAAGCAGCAAAAAATTGCAATAAATAAAGCACTATAACAAAAACTAATTGGACCATTGAAGGAGTCACATACCGAAGAACAATCCCCCAAAGCAGTTTTGTGAATGGAGCTTTGAGCAAGGAGATCAAAAATGGCAGCAAGATGAGCTAGAACTCGGGTTTGAGATGGTGGAGGATTTTTCTGGAGGGGGCCCACGTGGGGTCCACGAGGCAGGGGGCGCGCCCTGGACCCTCGTGGACAGGTGGTGAGGCCCCCTGGTGTGTTCTCAGTGCCAATAATTCTTAAATATTCTAGAAAAAACCATATAAAATTTTCAGGACATTTGGAGAACTTTTATTTTCGGGGCATTTTTTTATTGCAAGGATAATTCAAAAAACAGACAAAGAATACTATTTTTTCTTTATTAAATCTAAATAACAGAAAGTAAAAGGAGGATACAGAGAGCTGTGCTTTCTAACTTCATCCATCTCATGCTCATCATAAGGAATCCACTAACAAGGTTGATCAAGTCTTGTTAACAAATTCTTTCTGAATTGCATGAAACCGGAGAATTTTTGAATAACACTAGGTTACCTCAACGGGGATATGCACATCCCCAACAATAAGAATATCATATTTCTTCTTGACAGTAGGAAGAGGAAATTCAAAACCTCCAATAGTAATTGTTGAAGTTTTTCCAATAGAATTAATACTATGGACTTGAGGTTGTTTCCTTGGAAAGTGTACCTTATGCTCATTACCATTAACATGAAAAGTGACATTGCCTTTGTTGCAATCAATACCAGCCCCTGCAGTATTCAAAAAGGATCTACCAAGAATAATGGACATACTATCGTCCTCGGGAATATCAAGAATAACAAAGTCTGTTAAAATACAAACGTTTGCAACCACAACAGGCACATCCTCACAAATACCGACATGTATAGTAGTTGATTTATCAGCCATTTGCAAAGATATTTTGGTAGGTGTCAACTTATTCAAATCAAGTCTACGATATAAAGAGAGAGGCATAACACTAACACCGGCTCCAAGATCACATAAAGCGGTTTTAACATAGTTTGTTTTAATGGAGCATGGTACAGTTGGTACTTCGGGATCTCCAAGTTTCTTAGGTATTCCACCCTCAAAAGTATAATTAGCAAGCATGGTGGAAATTTTAGCTTCCGGTATCTTTCTTTTATTTGTAACAATTTCTTTCATATACTTAGCATAAGGATTCATTTTGAGCATATCGGTCAAACGCATACGCAAGAAGATAGGTCTAATCATTTCAGCAAAGCGCTCAAAATCCTCATCATCCTTTTTCTTGGATGGTTTAGGAGGAAAAGACATGGGTATCTGAATCCATGGTTCTCTTTATTTACCGTGCTTCCTAGCAACAAAGTCTCTCTTATCATAACGTTGATTCTTTGATTGTGGGTTATCAAGATCAACAACAGGTTCAATCTCTACATCATTGTCATTACTAGGTTGAGCATCAACATGAACATCATTATTAACATTATCACTAGGTTCATGCGCATTACCATATTGTGTTTCAGCATCAGAAATAGAAATATCATTGGGATTCTCAGGTGTGTCATCAACAGGTTCACTAGAAGCATGCAAAGTCCTATCATTTTTCTTTTTCTTCCTTTTAGAAGGACTAGGTACATCAATATTATTTCTCTGAGAATCTTGCTCAATTCTCTTAGGATGGCCCTCAGGATACAAAGGTTCCTGAGTCATTTTACCACCTCTAGTCATAACTCTAACATCATTATCATTTTTCTTACTATTCAATTCATTGAGCAAATCATTCTGAGCTTTAAGTACTTGTTCTACTTGAGTGGTAACCATAGAAGCATGTTTACTAATAAGTTTAAGTTCACCTTTAACATTAGCCATATAATCACCCAAGTGTTCAAGCATATCAGCATTGCGTTTTAATTATCTACCAAAATAAGCATTGAAGTTTTCTTGTTTAACCATAAAGTCATCAAACTCATCCAAGCATGGGCTAGCAAACTTAGTAAATGGGATTTCGGCTTTATCATATCTATTGAGAGAATTTACCTTTACTACCTGTGTCGGGTTATCAAGACCATGTGTTTCTTCAGTAGGTGATGGATTAAAACCATGTATTTCTTCAAGAGGTGGTAAATTAAGACCATGTATTTCTTCAACAGGAGGTAAATTCTTAACATCTTCAGCTTTTATACCTTTCCCTTCATATATTTCTTTGCCTCTTGCATATCTCTAGGACTGAGAAATAGAATACCCCTTTTCTTCGGAGTTGGCTCAGGAGTTGGTTCAGGAATTGGATCAGGGAGTGTACAATTATTTTCATTGGTCAACATATTGTTCAATAGAATTTCAGCTTCACCAATAGTTCTTTCCCTGAAAACACAACCAGCACAATTATCCAGGTGGTCTCTAGAAGCATCGATTAGTCCATTATAAAAGATATCAAGTATTTCATTTTTCTTAAGAGGATGATCAGGCAAAGCATTAAGTAATTGGAGAAGCCTCCCCCAAGCTTGTGGGAGACTCTATTCTTCAATTTGCACAAAATTATATATTTCCCTTAAAGTAACTTGTTTCTCATGAGCAGGGAAATATTTAGCAGAGAAGTAATAAATCATATCCTGGGGACTACGCACACAACCAGGATCAAGAGAATTAAACCATATCTTAGCATCACCCTTTAATGAGAACAAAAATATCTTAAGGATATAATAGTCGCGAGTTTTCTCATGATTAGTGAACATGGTAGCTATATCATTTAATTTAGTAAGATGTGCCACAATAGTTTCAGACTCGTAACCATAGAAAGGATCATATTCAACCAAAGTAATTATATCATGATCAACAGAGAAATCATAATCCTTATCAGTAACAAAGATAGGTGAAGTAGCATAAGCAGGATCATATTTCATTCTAGCATTCAGAGTCTTTTGTTTCAGCTTAGCTAATAATTTCTTAAGATCACTCCTATCATTGCAAGCAAGAAAATCTCTAGCAGTTTCTTCATCCATAACATAGCCCTCGGACACAACAGGTAATTCATATCTAGGGGGAGAATCTTCTTCATCACCTTCATCAATATTATCAGTTTCAATAATTTCATTTTCTCTAGCCCTAGCAAGTTGTTCATCAAGAAATTCACCAAGTGGCACGGTAGTATCAAGCATAGAAGTAGTTTCATCATAAGTATCATGCATAGCAGAAGTGGCATCATCAATAACATGCGACATATCAGAATTAATAGCTGAACCAGGTTTAGGTGTCGCAAGCTTACTAAAAACAGAAGGTGAATCAAGTGAAGTGCTAGATGGCAGTTCCATACCTCCCCTCGTAGTTGAGGGATAGATCTTGGTTCTTGGATCTTTCAAGTTCTTCATAATGATAAGCAGATATAAATCCCAAGTGACTCAAAGAATAGAGCTATGCTCCCCGGCAACGGCGCCAGAAAATAGTCTTGATAACCCACAAGTATAGGGGATCATGATAGTTTTCGAGGGTAGAGTATTCAAGCCAAATTTATTGATTCGACACATGGGGAGCCAAAGAATATTCTCAAGTATTAGCAGCTGAGTTGTCAATTCAAACACACCTGGAAACTTAATATCTACAACAAAGTATTTAGTAGCAAAGTAATATGATAGTAGTGGTAACGGTAGTAAAAGGTAACAGTAGCAAAAGTAATATTTTTGGTGTTTTGTAGTGATGATAACAATAGCAACAGAAAAGTAAATAAGCGAAGAACAATATATGGAAAGCTCATAGGCATTGGATCGGTGATAGAGAATTATGCCGGATGCGATCGATCATGTAACAGTCATAACCTAAGGTGACACAGAACTAGCTCCAGTTCATCAATGTAATGTAGGCATGTATTCCGAATATAGTCATACGTGCTTATGGAAAAGAACTTGCATGCCATCTTTTGTCCTACCCTCCCGTGGCAGCGGGGTCCTATTGGAAACTAAGCGATATTAAGGCCTCCTTTTAATAGAGTACTGGACCAAAGCATTAACACATAGTGAATACATGAACGCCTCAAACTACGATCATCACTGGGAGTGGTCCCGACTATTGTCACTTCGGGGTTGCCGGATCATAACACATAGTAGGTGACTATAGACTTGCAAGATAGGATCAAGAACTCTCATATATTGATGAAAAAATAATAGGTTCAGATCTAAAATTATGGCACTCGGGCCCTAGTGACAAGCATTAAGCATAGCAAAGTCATAGAAACATCAATCTCAGAACACAGTGGATACTAGGGATCAAACCCTAACAAAACTAACTGATTACATGATAAATCTCATCCAACCCATCACCGTCCAGCAAGCCTATGATGGAATTACTCACGCACGGCGGTGAGCATCATAAAATTGGTGATGGAGGATGGTTGACGATGGCGACGAATTTCCCTCTCTGGAGCCCCGGACGGACTCCAGGTCAGCCCTCCCGAGAGAGTTTGGGCTTGGCGGCGGCTCTGTATCGTAAAACGCGATGAATCCTTCTCCCTCAATTTTTTCTCCCTGGAAGTGAATATATGGAGTCAGGGTTGAGGTTGGTGGAGCGTCAGGGGGACCACGAGGCAGGGGGCGCGCCCAGGGGGGTAGGGCGCGCCCCCACCCTCGTGGACAGGTGGAGCCCCCCCTTACGTGGATCTTCCTTCCAGTATTTTTTATATATTCCAAAATAATTCTCCATTGATTTTCAGGTCATTCCGAGAATTTCTATTTCTGCACAAAAATAACAGCATGGCAATTCTGCTGAAAACAGCGTCAGTCCGGGTTAGTTCCATTCAAATCATGCAAGTTTGAGTCCAAAACAAGGGCAAAAGTGTTTGGAAAAGTAGATACGATGGAGACGTATCAGTGGTAACCGTAGAAGCATGTTTACTAATAAGTTTAAGTTCACCTTTAACTCTAGACATATAATCACTCAAGTGTTCAATCATATAAGCATTACATTTTAATTGTCTACCAACATAAGCATTGAAGTTTTCTTGCTTAACAATAAAATTATCAAACTCATGTAAGCATTGGCTAGCAGACTTATTACGAGGAATATCACCTTCATCAAATCTATAGAGAGAATTTACCTTTACAACCCGTGTCGGGTTATCAAGACCATGTATTTCTTCAATAGGTGGTAAATTCTTAACATCTTCAGCTTTAATACCTTTTTATTTCATAGATTTCTCTGCCTCTTGCATATCTTCAGGACTGAGAAATAGAATACCCCTTTTCTTTGCAGCTGGCTTAGGAGTTGGTTCAGGAAGTGTCCAATCATTTTTGTTACTCAACATATTATTCAATAGCAATTCAGCTTGATCAATAGTTCTTTCCCTGAAAACACAACCAGCACAACTATCCAGGTGGTCTCTGGAAGCATCGGTTAGTGCATTATAAAAGATATCAAGTATTTCATTTTTCTTGAGAGGATGATCAGGCAAAGCATTAAGTAATGGGAGAAGCCTCCCCCAAGCTTGTGGGAGACTCTCCTTTTCAATTTGCACAAAATTATATATTTCCCTTAAGGCAGCTTGTTTCTTATGAGCGGGGAAATATTTAGCAGAGAAGTAATAAATCATATCCTGGGGACTACGCACACAACCAGGATCAAGAGAATTAAACCATGTTTTAGCATCACCCTTTAATGAGAACGGAAACAACTTAAGGATAAAGTAATAGCAAGTTTTCTCATCATTAGTGAACATGGTGGCTATATCATTTAATTTAGTAAGATGTGCCAGAACAGTTGCAGATTCATAGCCATAAAAAGGATCAGATTCAACCAAAGTAATTAACTCAGGATCGACAAAGAAATCATAATCCTTATCGGAAATATAGATAGGTGAAGTAGCAAAAGAAGGGTCATATTTCATTCTAGCATTCAAGGATTTTTCTTTTAGCTTAGCTAACAATTTCTTAAGATCATATCTATCATTGCAACCTAAAAAGTCTCTAGAAGTTTCTTCATCCATAACATAACCCTCAGGCACAACAGGCAATTCATATCTAGGGGGATAATCTTCATCATCACTTTCATCAATATTATCAGTTTCAATAATTTCATTCTCTCTAACCCTAGCAAGTTGTTCATCAAGAAATTCACCTAGTGGCACAATATTATCAAGCATAGAAGTAGTTTCATCATAAGCATCATGCAAAGCAGAAGTGGCATCATAAATAACATGCGACACATCAGAATAAATAGCAGGAGTAGGTGTCGCAAGTTTACTCATAACAGAAGGTGAATCAAGTGCAGAGCTAGATGACAGTTCCTTACCTCCCCTCGTAGTTGAGGGATAAATCTTGGTTCTTTCATCTTTCAAGTTCTTCGTAGTGATCAACAGATATAAATCCCAAGTGACTCAAGGAATAGAGCTATGCTCCCCGGCAACGGGGACAGAAAATAGTCTTGATAACCCAGAAGTATAGGGGATCACAATAGTCTTCGAGGGTAGAGTATTCAACCCAAATTTATTGATTCGACACAAGGGGAGCCAAAGAATATTCTCAAGTATTAACAGTTGAGTTGTCAATTCAACCGCACCTGAAAGACTTAATATCTGCAGCAAAGTATTTAGTAGCAAATTAATATGGAAGTAGTGGTAACGGTGGCAAAAGTAACAGTATTGGTTTTGTAGTGATTGTAACAGCAACAACGGAAAAGTAACTAAGCAAAGATCAATATGTGAAAAGCTCGTAGGCATTGGATCAGTGGTGGATAATTATGTCGGATGCGATTCCTCATGCAACAGTTATAACATAGGGTGACACAGAACTAGCTCCAGTTCATCAATGTAATGTAGGCATGTATTCCAAATATAGTCATACATGCTTATGGAAAAGAACTTGCATGACATCTTTTGTCCTACCCTCCCGTGGCAGCGGGGTCCTATTGGAAACTAAGGGATATTAAGGACTCCTTTAAATAGAGTACCGGACCAAAGCATTAACACTTAATGAATACATGAACTCCCCAAACTATGGTCATCACCGGGAGTGGTCCTGATTATTGTCACTTCGGGGTTACCGGATCATAACACATAGTAGGTGACTGTTGACTTGCAAGATAGGATCAAGAACTCACATATATTTATGAAAACATAATAGGTTCATAACTGAAATCATGGCACTCGGGCCCTAGTGACAAGCATTAAGCATAGCAAAGTCATAGCAACATCAATCTTAGAACATAATGGATTCTAGGGATCAAACCCTAACAAAACTAACTCGATTACATGATAAATCTCATCCAACCCATCACCGTCCAGCAAGCCTACGATGGAATTACTCACGCACGGCGATGAGCATCATGAAATTGGTGATGGAGGAAGGTTGATGATGATGATGGCGACGAATTCCCCTCTCTGGAGCCTCGAACGGACTCCAGATCAGCCCTCCCGAGAGAGATTAGGGCTTGGCAGCGGCTCCGTATCGTAAAACGTGATGAATCCTTCTCTCTGATTTTTTCTCCCCGAACGTGAATATATAGAGTTGGAGTTGAGGTCGGTGGAATACCAGGGGGCCGCACCCTATCCACGAGGATGGGGGGCACGCCCCCTATCTCGTGGGCCCCTGGTGTTGATTCTTTTGCCAGTATTTTTTATATATTCCAAAAATATTCTCCGTGAAGTTTCAGGTCGTTCCGAGAACTTTTATTTTTGCACAAAATAACAACATGGTAATTCTACTGAAAACAGCGTCAGTCCGGGTTAGTTCCATTCAAATCATGCAAGTTAGAGTACAAAACAAGGTCAAAAGTGTTTGGAAAAGTAGATACGATGGAGACGTATCACTTGGCCTCCCCCCTAGATGGGAGGAGAATTCCCCCTCTGGTCCATGGTTTCCATGGAGGCAGAGGGGCAGGAGCCCTCCTAGATTAGATCTCCCTCTCTGTTCTCTTCTGATTCGCGTTCATGTTTTTTGGCCTTCACCGTTTCTTAAATTCCTGGAGATCCGTAACTCCAATTGCGCTGAATTTTTTACATGATTTTTCTCATAAATTATCTTTCTTGCGCCCGAAGAAGGGCCCCAACTGACTTATGGGGAGGGCATAAGACACCTGGGCACACCAGGAGGTGCCCGACATCATAGAACGCATCATATCCAATAAAGTACGGTTACGATGTCCGGACACACCATTACACTGTGGTGTTCTAGGTGGCGTGAGTTGTGAAACAATTCCACATTATTTTAAATGAAGTCCAAACTCGTAGGTCAAATATTCGCCTCTACAGTCAGATCGTAGAAACTTTATTACGATGATTCTCTACTTCACTATGAAATTCTTTGAACTTTTCAAATGTTTCAGACTTGTTTTCATTAGGTATATATATCCATACCTACTCGAATCATCTGTGACATCACGAGCAACCAAAATATGTGACATGATATGGCCATCATCATCTTGTGCTTTTGATCTCTATCTCAAAAGCATCGTCATGATCTCCATCATCACCGGCTTGACACCTTGATCTCCATCGTAGCGTTGTTGCGTTGAGTTCGCCACGCCAACTATTCCTTCTACAACCATCGCTAATGCATAGTGATAAAGTGAAGCAATTACATGGCGCTTGCACTTCATCATACAATAAAGAGACAACCCTAAGGCTCCTACCGGTTGCCCATATTACAAAACATGATCATCTCATACATCAACATATATGACATCATATCTTGACCATATCACATCACAACATGCCCTGCAAAAACAAGTTAGACGTCCTCTACTTTGTTGTTGCAAGTTTTACGTGGCTGCTACGGGCTTCTAGCAAGAACCGTCCTTACCTACTAAAAAACCACAATGGTGTTTCATCAAGTTTGTTGTTTTAGCCTTCTTCAAGGACCGGTTGTAGTCAAATTCGATTCAACTAAAGTAGGAGAAGCAAACACCCACCAGGTGAAGGAAATATGCCCTAGAGGCAATAATAAAGTTGTTATTTATATTTCCTTATATCATGATAAATGTTTATTATTCATGCTAGAATTGTATTAACCGGAAACTTAGTACATGTGTGAATATATAGACAAAATGAGTGTCACTAGTATGCCTCTACTTGACTAGCTCGTTAATCAAAGATGATTAAGTTTCCTAGCCATGGACAAGAGTTGTCATTTGATGAATGGGATCACATCATTAGAGAATGATGTGATTTACTTGACCCATCCGTTAGCTTAGCACTTTGATCGTTTAGTTTACTGCTATTGCTTTCTCCATAACTTATACATGTTCCTATGAGTATGAGAATATGCAACTCCCGAATATCGGAGGAACAGTTAGTGTGCTATCAAACATCACAACGTAACTGGATGACTATAAAGATGCTCTACAGGTGTCTCTGATGGTGTTTGTTGAATTGGCATAGATCAAGATTAGGATTTGTCACTCCGTGTATTGGAGAGGTATCTCTAGGCCCTCTCGGTAATGCACATCACTATAAGCCTTGCAAGCAATGTGATAACGAGTTAGTTACGGGATGTTGCATTACAAAACGAGTAAAGAGACTTGCCAGTAACAAGATTGAACTAGGTATTGAGATACTGACGATCGAATCTCGGGCAAGTAACATACCGATGACAAAGGGAACAACGTATGTTGTTATGCGGTTTGACCAATAAAGATCTTCGTAGAATATGTAGGAACCAATATGAGCATCCAGGTGATGTCTACTACACAACCTTCTTCTTGTAGACGTTGTTGGGCCTCCAACTACAAAGGTTTGTAGGACAGTAGCAAATTTCCCTCAAGTGGATGACCTAAGGTTTATCAATCCGTGGGAGGCGTAGGATGAAGATGGCCTCTCTCAAGCAACCCTGCAACCAAATAACAAAGAGTCTCTTGTGTCCCCAACACACCCAATACAATGGTAAATTGTATAGGTGCACTAGTTCGGCGAAGAGATGGTGATACAAGTGTAATATGGATAGTAGATAATGGTTTTTGTAATCTGAAAATATAAAAACAGCAAGGTAGCAAGTGGTAAAAGTAAGCACAAACGGTATTGCAATGCTAGGAAACAAGGCCTAGGGTTCATACGTTCACTAGTGCAAGTTCTCTCAACAATAATAACATAATTGGATCATATAACTATCCCTCAACATGCAACAAAGAGTCACTCCAAAGTCACTAATAGCGGAGAACAAACGAAGAGATTATTGTAGGGTACGAAACCACCTCAAAGTTATTCTTTCTGATCGATCTATTCAAGAGTCCGTAGTAAAATAACATGAAGCTATTCTTTCCGTTCGATCTATCCTAGAGTTCGTACTAGAATAACACCTTAAGACACAAATCAACCAAAACCCTAATGTCACCTAGATACTCCAATGTCACCTCAAGTATCCATGGGTATGATTATATGATATGCATCACACAATCTCAGATTCATCTATTCAACCAACACAAAGAACTTCAAAGAGTGCCCCAAAGTTTCTACCGGAGAGTCAAGACGAAAACATGTGTCAACCCCTATGCATAAGTTCACGAGGTCACGGAACTCGCAAGTTGATCACCAAAACATACATCAAGTGGATCACGTGATATCCCATTGTCACCACAGATAAGCACATGCAAGACATACATCAAGTGTTCTCAAATCCTTAAAGACCCAATCCGATAAGATAACTTCAAAGGGAAAACTCAATTCATCACAAGAGAGTAGAGGGGGAGAAACATCATATCAAGAACACGAGAGAGAGAGAGAGATCAAACACATAGCTACTGGTACATACCCTCAGCCCCGAGGGTGAACTACTCCCTCCTCGTCATGGAGAGCGCCGAGATGATGAAGATGGCCATCGGAGAGGGATTCCCCCCTCCGGCAAGGTGCTGAAACGGGTCTTGATTGGTTTTTGGTGGCTACGGAGGCTTCTAGCGGCGGAACTTGAAGGAAATATGCCCTAGAGGCAATAATAAAGTTATTATTTATTTCCTTATTTCATGATAAATGTTTATTATTCATGCTAGAATTGTATTAACCGGAAACATAATACATGTGTGAATACATAGACAAACAGAGTGTCACTAGTATGCCTCTACTTGACTAGCTCGTTGATCAAAGATGGTTGTGTTTCCTAGCCATAGACAAAGAGTTGTCATTTGATTAACGGGATCACATCATTAGGAGAATGATGTGATTGACTTGACCCATTCCGTTAGCTTAGCACTTGATCGTTTAGTATGTTGCTATTGCTTTCTTCATGACTTATACATGTTCCTATGACTATGAGATTATGCAACTCCCATTTGCCGGAGGAACACTTTGTGTGCTACCAAACGTCAAAATGTAACTGGGTGATTATAAAGGAGCTCTACAGGTGTCTCCAAAGGTACATGTTGGGTTGGCGTATTTCGAGATTAGGATTTGTCACTTCGATTGTCGGAGAGGTATCTCTGGGCTCTCTCGGTAATGCACATCACTTAAGCCCTGCAAACATTGCAACTAATGAGTTAGTTGCGAGATGATGTATTACGAAACAAGTAAAGAGACTTGCCGGTAACGAGATTGAACTAGGTATTAAGATACCGACGATCGAATCTCGGGCAAGTAACATACCGATGACAAAAGGAACAACGTATGTTGTTATGCGGTCTGACCGATAAAGATCTTCATAGAATATGTAGGAGTCAATATGAGCATCCAGGTTCCGCTATTGGTTATTGACCGGAGACGTGTCTCGGTCATGTCTACATTGTTCTCGAACCCGTAGGGTCCGCACGCTTAAGGTTTCGATGACAATTATATTATGAGTTTATGTGTTTTGATGTACCGAAGGAGTTCGGAGTCCCGGATGAGGTCGGGGACATGACGAGGAGTCTCGAAATGGTCGAGACGTAAAGATCGATATATTGGACGACTATATTCGGACATCGGAAAGGTTCCGAGTGGTTCGGGTATTTTTCGGAGTACCGGGGAGTTACGGGAATACAGGAGAAGAAGTATATGGGCCTTATTGGGCTTTAGGGGAGAGGGAGAGGCAGGCCGCGCGCCCCCCCATTGACTAGTCCGAATTGGACTATGGGGAGGGGCGGCGCCCCCTCCTTCCTTCTCTTCCCTCTTCCCCTTCCTTGTCTACTACTCCTACTACTTGGAAGGACTCCTAGTTGGACTAGGAAAGGGGGAATCCTACTCCCGGTGGGAGTAGGACTCCCCTAGGGCGCGCCATAGAGAGGGCCGACCCTCCCCTCCTCCACTCCTTTATATACGGCGGCAGGGGGCACCCCATAGACACACAAGTTGATCTTCGTGATCATTCTCTTAGCCGTGTGTGGTGCCCCCCTCCACCATAATCCTCGATATTATTGTAGCGGTGCTTAGGCGAAGCCCTGCGACGGTAGAACATCAAGATCGTCACCACACCGTCATGCTAACGAAACTCTTCCCCGACACTTTGCTGGATCGGAGTCCGGGGATCGTCATCGAGCTGAACGTGTGCTAGAACTCAGAGGTGCCGTAGTTTCGGTGCTTGATCGGTCGGGTCGTGAAGACGTACGACTACATCAACCGCGTTGTCATAACGCTTCCGCTTTCGGTCTACGAGGGTACGTGGACAACACTCTCCCCTCTCGTTGCTATGCATCACCATGATCTTGCGTGTGCATAGGAATTTTTTTGAAATTACTACGTTCCCCAACAGAACTCCCGATCTAGGTTTCTTTCTGGAAGTTTTGGGTTATATAAGAGGTGTTGGAGTCGGGAACAAGGCAGGGGGGCTCCGGGCTATCCACGAGGCAGGGGGCATGCCCCCACCCTCGTGGGCAGCCCGGGACTCTTCTGGCCCAACTCTTTTGCTCCATATCCTTCTTTTGGTCAAAAAATAAGCTCCGTGAAGTTTCAGGTCAATTGGACTCCGTTTGGTTTTCCTTTTCTGTGATACTCAAAAACAAGGAAAAAACAGAAACTGGCACCGGGCTCTAGGTTAATAGGTTAGTCCCAAAAATCATATAAAATAGCATATAAATGCATATAAAACATCCAAGGTTGATAATATAATAGCATGGAACAATCAAAAATTATAGATACGTTGGAGACGTATCACCAGGTTCCGCTATTGGTTATTCACCGGAGATGAGGCTCGGTCATGTCTACATAGTTCCCAAACCCGTAGGGTCCGCACGCTTAACGTTCGGTGACGATCGATATTATGAGTTTATGTGTTTTGATGTACCGAAGGTAGTTCAGAGTCCTGGATATGATCATGGACATGATTAGGAGTCTCGAAATGGTCAAGACATAAAGGTTGATATATTGGACGGATATGCTTGGACACCAGAAGTGTTCCGGAGAAGTTTCGAATAAAACCAGAGTGCAGGAGGGTTATTGTAAACCCCGAGGGAAGTAATGGGCCTCGATGGGCCTTAGTGGAGAGAGAGAGGGGTGGCCAGGGCAGGCCGTGCGCCCCCTCCTCCCCTTGAGTCCTAATTGGACTAGGAAGGGGGGGGGGTGCGGCACCCCCCTTTTCCTTTCCCCTCTCCCTCTCCTTCCTTCCCCCCTCTCCCTTTTGGTGGAAACCTACTAGGACTTGGAGTCCTAGTAGGATTCCCCTCTTGGGGGCGCGCCAAGGAGGGCCGGCTGGCCTCCCCCTCCCTCCTTTATATATGTGGGGAGGGGGGCACCCTAGAACACACAAGTTGATTGTTTAGCCGTGTGCGGTGCCCCCCTCCACATATTTCCACCTCGGTCATATCGTTGTAGACCTTAGGTGAAGCACTGCGTTGGTAACTTCATCATCACCGTCCTCATGCCGTCGTGCTGACGAAACTCTCCCTCGACCTCAGCTGGATCTAGAGTTTGTGGGACGTCACCGAGCTGAACGTGTGCAAATCGCGGAGGTGTCGTACCTTCGGTGCTAGGATCGGTTGGATCGTGAAGACGTACGACTACATCAACCACGTTGTCATAACGCTTCCGCTTACGGTCTACGAGGGTACATGGACAACACTCTCCCCTCTCGTTGCTATGCATCACCTAGGTGGATCTTGCGTGTGCGTAGGATTTTTTTTTGAAATTACTGCGTTCCCAAACACCAGCTACCTTTATGAAAAACTAGTTGCATGTAAGTCGGTGGAACCGGTCTCATGTGCATGGACATGTAAGGTTGGTCCGGGCTGCTTCATCCAACAATACCGCCGAATCAAAATAAGATGTTGGTGGTAAGTAGTATGACTATCACCGCCCACAACTCTTTGTGTTCTACTCGTGCATATCATCTAGACATAAACCTGGCTCGGATGCCACTGTTGGGAAATGTAGCATGGAAAACAAAACATCTATGCACACGCAATGATCTATCCATGGAGATGCATAGAAACGTGGGGGAGAGTGTGTCTACGTACCCTCGTAGACCGTAAGCAGAAGGTTTGTTAACCCGGTTGATGTAGTTGAACTTCTTCGCACTCCAACTGATCAAGTACCAAACGCACGGCACCTTCGCGTTCTGCACACATTCAGCTCGGTGATGTCCTCCACCTTCTTGATCCAGCAAGACGACGAGTGTCGGTGTCAAAACCGGCGGATCTCGGGTAGGGGGTCCCGAACTGTGCGTCTAGGCCGGATGGTAACAGGAGGCAAGGAACACGAAGTTTTACCCAGGTTCGGGCCCTCTCGATTGAGGTAAAACCCTATGTCCTGCTTGTTTAATATTGATGATATGGGTAGTACAAGAGTAGATCTACCACGAGATCGGAGAGGCTAAACCCTAGAAGCTAGCCTACGGTATGATTGTTGTTGTGTATGTTGTCCTATGGACTAAAACCCTCCGGTTTATATAGACACCGGAGAGGGTTAGGGTTACACAAAGTCAGTTACAATGGTAGGAGATCTACATATCTGTATCGCCAAGCTTGCCTTCTACGCCAAGGAAGTCCCTTCCGGACACGGGACGAAGTCTTCAATCTTGTATCTTCATAGTCCAGGAGTCCGGCTGAAGGTATAGTCCGGCTATCCGAACACCCCCTAATCCAGGACTCCCTCAGTAGCCCCTGAACCAGGCTTCAATGACGACGAGTCCGGAGCGCAGATTGTCTTCGGCATTGCAAGGCGGGTTCCTCCTCCAAGTACTTCATAGAAGATTTTGAACACAAAGATAGTGTCCGGCTCTGCAAAATAAGTTTCCACATATTGCCATAGAGAGAATAACATTTACACAAATCTAATCTGCTGACGTATTCCGTAGTGTGACACACCACGGCCAAGCCTTTATCCGAGTCGTTTTATTATCCCACCTCAGCGCGTAATGCGAGGCAGTTTCCTTGGCACGTCTTGTTAAAGCAGAGATCGTGTCCCCTTATTCCGGGATTCTCATCAATACGGGCGTGGGTAACCCAACCGCTCCATTGATTACGGTGCTTGGAGATAAGCGAGTTTTACCAGGCTGGTGGGGACACATAGTTGTGTCCACCCATATAAGGGGATAAGGATCCACCTTTTCACCTACGCCTTCTTCCTCCCTTGCTTATCCATTCTCGCACACTCGAGCTCCAGCGCCCAAGTCCGCACTCCCGACCTCAACCTTCTCCAGCCATGTCCGGAGCGGGAGGCAAGTGGATGGTCTCCTCCGTCACGGAGGGACACATCAAAAAACTGAGGAAGGCCGGATACTTGTCTAACGACATCGCGTACCGGCTTCCCGAAAAGGGGCAGCTCATCCCCACCCCTAGGCCCCATGAGAGGGTGTGTTCCTCCCCCATTTCCTCCGCAGACTGGGCTTCCCTCTCCACCCATTTGTCCGGGGGCTCATGTTCTACTATGGCCTGGATTTCCACGATCTGGCCCCGAACTTTGTCCTCAACATCTCGACGTTTATTGTCGTGTGCGAGGCTTTCCTCCGCATCCGCCCCCATTTCGGCCTATGGCTCAATACTTTCAATGTCAAGCCGAAGGTGGTGCGCGGCAACCAGGCGGAGTGCGGAGGCGCCATGGTGGGCAAGATGCCCAACGTCTTATGGCTCGAGGGCTCCTTTGTGGAGACCCTGAAGGGGTGGCAATCGGGGTGGTTTTACATCACCGAGCCGCGCGACCCCGAATGGGTCGCATCCCCCGAGTTTCGATCCGGACCCCCTACGCGGCTCACCTGCTGGAAGGAGATGGGCCCGTCGTGGGGTAAAAAAGGAGACCTGACCGGACTCCAAACATGCGTCCAAACCCTGGTGGACAAGAAGCTCAAACTTGTCAACGTAGTCCAGGTTATGCTCATCCGCCTGATCCTCCCATGTCAACAACGGGCTTTCAACCTGTGGGATTCAACCCGGCGCGGCACCGAACTCATAGTAGGCTCTTCGACACGACGTACGAAGATGCCTGGAAGGTGCTTTTCAAGGGCGCCGAGGCCCCCGCATCCGCTACCGAGGTTCGTGGATTCAGTACGCAGCGTCACGCTCATGCGGTAAGCTGTTTTTTTCCTTTTACAGGGTATTAGTTTTTCATAGTTTGACTCCATGCGGGATCTAAGCCCCCTTACCTTTGACAGGACTGGCAGGAGACGTCCGGACAGATCAACTGTCCGGCTCCTTTGCCCGAAGGCCCAGCGGACGCTCGTTTGGCGAAGCTGCTGGTTCCGACACCCTATGTGGTGCCGGAGAAGAAGGCCACGAAGAAGGCCACGGGGACTCAAAAGAGTTCCCGGCGCCAGGAGGTGTCGGATCCATCATCCGACGGTTCCGAGGCGCATTCCTCCCGTGAAGACGAGGAGGAAGAAGAAGAGACCTCTCCCCCTCCAGCGGGAGGAGAGAAGAAAAGGAAGGCCGCCCCAACTGGGGAGGCCGAAGGGTCCAAGAAGGGGAAAACCCTTCCTCCGGACTATTCTACCGACGCCGACGACGGCGGAGAGGAGTGGCCGCCCAGGGCCAAGCCCCTGGCAAAATCGTAAGTATCCAGATACCAGAGTAATTCATAGTATTCGTTTATTGCACAGCTTTCCCTTATGTCGAATATGTTTATGCAGCCCACCCAAAGACCGGCTCGACGCGTCATCGAGCGGCTCACTGGACTCGTCGGATGTGAACTCGCTTCCGACGGCTTCCTCCCCCCGCCCTACAGACGACACCGAAGTGTTGTCTCAACAGGTTCCAAGCTGGGAGGAGGTGGTCCTGGAGGCGCCGCAAGGCGACCTCCCGGACTCCACGAGTAAAGGGGATGAAACCCCCCAGGGCTCCAAGTCCGGATCTAGGCCGGACACCGCTCAGGAACCTTCAAAGGTTCCAGAGTCCGGCGGGGGACCTCCTTCCAAGAGGAGCAAGCCCACCGTGCCGGTGACCCCTGTCCAACCGGAGGCGCCGGACAATATGTTGGAGGCGCTCCAAGGCGCCTCCATCGACGAGGAGCACGGCACCATTATGAGTGCGGTGGTCCAGAAGGTTCAGTCCGCCAAGAGCGGACTGACTGAAGCTTGTACTAGCCTTTTAACAGGCTTTGAGGTAAGTAAAGAATGTGTAAATAATATTACCGCATAGACAATAGCCCCTGATGCTCTGTTTGGCGTTCGGGAAGAAAAGCCGAATAGAGGATCAAATAAAATTCGCAGGAGTCTAACAAAAAGGAGTCAATATGCGTATGCAGGCTTCTCTGCTTGCGTCCGCCGCACTGACTGCGGAAGTGGACACGCTAAAGCAGAACCTCGAGCGGTCCGAGCAAGAGCTCGGGCGTGCCAAGAAGCAACTCGAGGACAATGAAGGTAAGAAATACCTTGTTTAAACATATATAAAAAGGTGCAATTGCAAAAAATGACAGGATTATCATGGCTATTGTAGGGGCCACGTCTGAGGTGGCGACCCTTAAGCAAGCGCTGGTCGAGGCCGAGAAGAGGGCGGCCACGGAGCGCACCGAGCGGGAGAGGTACGAGCCCTAGGTTGGCAAGGTGCAGCAAGAGCTCCGGGTTCTCATGAAAAAACATGAGAGTTTGGAGCTTGACTCAAAGACGCGAGCGTCCGAGCTCGCGGCGGCTATTGAAAATGCCAAGTCTGCCAAGGCCGAATCCCAGAAGACCCTCCAGGAGATGGATGAGGTGAAGAAGATAGCGGCGGGTAAGGCATTCTTTATGCAAAGCAAACACATAAACGTGAGTTACTTGTTACTTACCCGAATCCGGAGCTCTCCAGGAGCGTTCGCAGATCTTCTCCGGAGTGTGTCCGATGTCGCCGCATTCTATCGAGCCGAGGAGGGCAGCTCAACAGAGAAGGTGTTCTGGTCTCAGTATGCTGAGGCCGGACACCCCGTGCCCCTGAGCGACCAGCTGAAGCAACTGGTCGAGCTCCACAAGGCGGCCGAATAGGCCATGAAGGGCCTCATAGTTCGGCCGTGGCCTGGAGAGGCTCTGCCTGGGAGCTATTTCGGGCTGGTGCGGCGGCTGGTGGAGGCCTGTCCAAGGCTCGAAGTCATCAAGCGCTCCGTCTGCATTGAAGGTGCCCGTAGGGCCCTTGCCCGTGCTAAAGTGCACTGGGGCAAGTTGGATGCTGAGAAGCTTGTGAAGGGTGGGCCACCGCCGGGGAAAGAGCATCGCAAGCCCGAGAATTATTATAAGGATGTTCTGAAGGGTGCCTGCCTTGTGGCGGATGAATGTTCTAGGGATGTAATTTTTGAGTGAAACTTGCTCATTTTGTCCTGTGCGCTAAAAACTTGTTCATATGCGCTAAGCAATGCTGTTGGAATTTAAAATATTACCTTCTGTGCGGCTGTTTATCAATTCTGAGAGATGGCGAGTCGTCGGCTTCTGCCCCTGTGCCGCTAGTGCTGGGGTGTTCGGGGATAAACATGAGCGCTCTTTTTCCCATGTTTGGGTCCTTCGAGGGAGGCGCTTAGCCCAACGAACAAGGCAATCAGACTATAATGCGTGAACACTCTCACTTAGCCATAGAATTCTATAATTTTAAATTTCGGTGAAGCCCCTGGTATTCGGAAGACCGAGTTCGGGGCGCTATCCACGCCTTGGCCGGACAGAGCCGACTCCTCGCTCTAAGCAGCATAAGTCTTTAGGGACTCGAAAAACCTCTCGAATAGCGACCAGCTCTCGCTTTATCATGACAGTTAGTTTTAGCTTTCTCCACTGAGGTGCTCGACCCAGCTCAACTGGGGCACAATCGCAGTGGTTCTCCTAGTGCTACCTTAGCCGATATAGCGGAACGTAAGGCACAAAAACATAGGAGCCGGGAAAACCCAACTATTAACCCAAGACATGATTCGGAGCCGATGCATATAATGCTATAAGTTCGGGGTGCCGCACTTGTTAAAGTGTTCGGACTTCTCACACCATATTGAGGGGTACTAAAGCCCCTGGCTTATTTTGTCCGTACCAAAGTGTACGGGTGCAACATGTCGTTAAGGAACATATATTTGTAAAAAAAGTAATGCAAAAATAGACAAAAGCTATGTATTGTTTATCAAAAAAGGGGCTATGATCAAAGCAGAATGATACAAATAATGCGATAAGCAAAAGGTTGGACTATTTTAACATGTCCGTTCCAGGGGCAGGCTGCGGAATGGTATGCGAAATAGGTATACTGCTCATGATAGAGACCACCTGGGAGTTCCGTAATGCGGCATGGCTTGTCTGCTTCCCTGGTTCTTGCATCGTTTGTGCGGCAATTGAACTGCCGAACAGGCCTTCCGAAGAGTGGAGTCCTGGAATTAAGAGAAAATTAAAAAATCGGCAGCCCCTAGTGCGGTTTAAGCCGTGTTTCGGGCGTGCCGTGATGGTGCCCCTCCCCCTGTACCCATGGTATCTCTAGAAGCGTAGTTATGTACGCGAAGTACTGGCGTCGCCTTTTTGCGAGGGTTGGGGTTGGGGCCACATTGCTACGCCTGCTCGGATTGTGCCAGGCGGTCTTGTTGTAGGTTACTCCGGGCGCGCTTGACGGTGTCTGGTCGTTTAGTGGCCGGACTGGAGAACTGCCTGGAGAGGCTACTTTGTACTTCTGCTGCAAGGGCCGCCGTGTGCTCC
The DNA here is from genome assembly GCF_018294505.1 of Triticum aestivum. Lineage (NCBI taxonomy): Eukaryota > Viridiplantae > Streptophyta > Magnoliopsida > Poales > Poaceae > Triticum > Triticum aestivum. The sequence continues at coordinate 625,740,264 of NC_057806.1, read as the reverse complement.
TCCGTTCGGAGGGAGCGTTCGGTGTTTCCATTGACCGTAATTACTCCTCGAGGGCCTGGCATCTTGAGCTTAAGGTATGCGTAGTGCGGTACCGCATTGAACTTGGCAAATGCGGTTCGCCCGAGCAGTGCGTGATAACCACTTCGGAACGGGACTATGTCGAAGATTAACTCCTCGCTTCAGAAATTATCCGGAGATCCGAAGACCACTTCAAGTGTGACTGAGCCTGTACAGTTGGCCTCTACACCTGGTATTACGCCTTCAAAGGTCGTTTTGGTGGGCTTAATCCTCGAGGGATCTATGCCCATTTTCCGCACTGTATCTTGGTAAAGCAGGTTCAGGCTACTGCCGCCGTCCATAAGGACTCTAGTGAGATGAAATCCATCAATAATTGGGTCTAGAACCAATGCGGAGAATCCGCCATGACGGATGCTAGTGGGATGGTCCCTTCGATCAAAGGTGATTGGGCAGGAGGACCATGGGTTGAACTTTGGGGCGACTGGCTCTACCGTGTATACGTCCCTTAACGCGCGCTTCCGCTCCCTTTTGGGGATGTGGGTTGCGTATATCATGTTCATTGTTCGCACTTGTGGGGGAAAACCCTTCTGTCCCCTGTTGTTCGGTGGCCAGGGCTCCTCGTCGTCATCGCTATGCAGCCCCTTGTCTTCATTTTCGGCATTTAACTTGCATGCCTGCTTGAACACCCAACAATCCCTGTTGGTGTGATTGGCCGGCTTTTCGGGGGTGCCATGTATCTGGCACAAGCGGTCGAGTATTCGGTCCAAACTGGACGGGCCCCTAGGATTCCTTTTGAATGGCTTTTTCCGCTGACCGGATTTAGAGCCTCTGAATCCGGCATTAACTGCTGTATCCTCAGCATTGTCGCTGTTAATGCGGCGCTTCTGCTTGTTGCGACGCGACCTGCCACTACTGTCCCTGGTATCCGAATTACCAGGGTTCTTGGTCATATTGTTGCTGCGAGCAAGCCAACTTTCTTCTCCCGCGCAAAAGCGGGTCATGAGTGTCGTGAGTGCTGCCATAGACTTCGGCTTTTCCTGTCCAAGGTGCCGGGCAAGCCACTCATGACGGATATTGTGTTTGAAGGCTGCTAGGGCCTCAGCATCCGGACAGTCGACTATTTGATTTTTCTTTGTTAGGAACCGTGTCCAGAATTGCCTGGACGATTCCTCTGGCTGCTGAATTACGTGACTTAGGTCATCGGCGTCTGGGGGTCGCACATAAGTGCCCTGGAAATTGTCGAGGAATGCGGCTTCCAGGTCCTCCCAACAACTGATTGATCCTGTTGGCAAGCTGTTAAGCCAATGCCGAGCTGGTCCTTTAAGCTTGAGTGGGAGGTATTTGATGGCGTGGAAATCATCGCCGCGGGCCATGTGGATATGAAGGAGATAATCCTCGATCCATACCGCAGGATCTGTTGTGCCATCATATGATTCAATGTTTACGGGTTTGAAACCCTCGGGGATTTGATGATCCATTATTTCGTCTGTGAAGCATAGTGGGTGTGCGGCGCCTCTGTAGTGGGCTATATCACGACGTAGCTCCAATGAGCTTTGTCTACTGTGTTCGGCCCTGCCGAATTTGTGGCCGGCGTGACGGTTACCGTCTCGAGTCGTGGGGCGCCCGCGCGATCCGTAGATCGATCTTGTTTGCCTTGCCTTGTCCTCCAACATATCTCGCAGGTCTGGCGCATTTTCCCGTGCCTTGGTACGGGGTGCGGCTTGAGTGGAGGGCCGAGAGGCCTCTCTGTCGCGGCCATGGGGTGGCCAATCGGCCGTATCAAGTGCAGGTGATGTAGGTTTAAGTGCTTCCTCCTCTAATCGGGGTAGCAACCTGCGCTTTGGGTAGCTCTTGGAGGGGCGTTCGAGTTTATGCTGTTCGGCCGCAAGGACTTCAGTCCATCTGTCGACTAGCAAATCTTGATCAGCTCTAAGCTGTTGCTGTTTTTTCTTGAGGCTTCTTGCCGTGGCCATAAGCTTGCATTGAAAACGCTCTTGCTTGACGGGATCCTCTGGCACGACGAATTCGTCGTCGTCGAGGCTTGCCTCATCTTCGGAGGGAGGCATATAGTTATCGTCCTCGACCTCTCTGTCTGCCGCTCTCTCATGAGGGCTGGTTTCTCCATCCTCCCGTGCTAAATCTTGCTGGAGGGGGTTTTCTTCGGCACTTTCCGGAGTATTACTATCTCCCGTGCTGGAATCACCGTATTTGTTTTGGCAGGATTTTGAGCGGCGCCGCTGACGCTGGCGCTTAGGCTGTTTCTTGGAGGGGTCATTCTCCGCTGTTCCATCGCCATCTCCTTCTTTTGGGGTGTCCACCATGTATATGTCATATGACGAGGTGGCTTTCCAGGGCCTAATAGGCGCCGGTTCTTCATCGTCTCCTTCATCGGCGTCCATACCGTCGATGTCTTCGGAGTCGAAGTCGAGCATGTCGGTTAAATCGTCGACAGTGGCTACAAAGTGGGTGGTGGTGGGCTTTGAATTTCTTTATCATCCATACCCCAACCTTGCTGACCGTAGTCCGGCCAGGGCTCTCCTGATAAAGAGAGAGACTTCAGTGTCTTCAGAATATCGCCAAAAGGCGAGTGCTGAAAGATGTCCGCGGCAGTAAACTCCATGATTGGCGCCCAATCAGATTCGATTGGCAGGGGCGCGGAGGGTTCGGAGTCCGGAGAGGAGTCCGGCTCCTTGGAGTCACGAGTCTCGCAGAGTGCGGGGCTGGTGTTCGGCTCGATCGCCGTTGGGATTGCAGCCCCCGAGGCGGCGTCCAACCACCTATCCTCGATCGGAGCAGTTGGCTCCGATGGTCGAAGCCGATGCAGGTGCGGCCTCCAGGGCACTGTTCGATGGCAGAGCTAGATCATGCTCGTCGAGACAGTGCGGCGCACTCGGCAGTGGCTCGAATCCGTCGAAGATCAAGTCCCCGCGGATGTCAGCCATGTAGTTTAAACTTCCAAATCTGACCTGACGGTCAGGGGCGTAGATTTCGATCTGCTCCAGATGGCCAAGTGAATTGGCCCGCAGTGCGAAGCCGCCGAAGACAAAGATCTATCCGGGGAGGAAGGTCTCACCCTGGACTGCATCGTTATTGGTGATCGTAGGAGCCATCGAGCCTGACGGCGACGACACAGAGGAACTCTCAATGAAAGCACCAATGTCGGTGTCAAAACCGGCGGATCTTGGGTAGGGGGTCCCGAACTGTGCGTCTAGGCCGAATGGTAACAGGAGGCAAGGAACACGAAGTTTTACCCAGGTTCGGGCCCTCTCGATGGAGGTAAAACCCTACATCCTGCTTGATTAATATTGATGATATGGGTAGTACAAGAGTAGATCTACCACGAGATCGGAGAGGCTAAACCCTAGAAGCTAGCCTATGGTATGATTGTTGTTGTGTATGTTGTCCTATGGACTAAAACCCTCCGGTTTATATAGACACCAGAGAGGGTTAGGGTTACACAAAGTCGGTTACAATGGTAGGAGATCTACATATCCGTATTGCCAAGCTTGCCTTCCACGCCAAGGAAAGTCCCTTCCGAACACCGGACGAAGTCTTCAATCTCGTATCTTCATAGTCCAGGAGTCCAGCTGAAGGTATAGTCCGGCTATCCGAACACCCCCTAATCCAGGACTCCCTTAGCGAGGTAGTGTATGAGTTCCAGTAGCATGATGGCGTGGTGATGGTGATGGTGAAGTGATCTCCGCAGGGCTTCGCCTAAGCACGACGAAAATATGATCGGGGTTGTAAACGGTGGAGGGGGGCATCGCACACGGCTAAGCAATTATCTGTTGTATGCTAGGGGCCCCCTCCCACATATATATATATATATATAGGTGGGAGGGAGGGAGGAGCAACCAAGGGGGGAACCCAAGTAGGGGGAATCCTAGTCGGGGTCTCTCCCAAGCCGCCCCCTTTCCTTATTTGGAGCGTGGGAGGAAGGAAGGAGGAGGTGGCACCCCCTTTCCTTTCCCTCCTGAGGAGGGAAAGGGAGGAGGGGCCACCCCTCCCCTTTCCTTCCCATTAGGGCCGGCCAGCCATGGGAGGGGCGCACCATCCCCCTTGTGGGCTGGTCTGTCCCCTCCTTTGGCCCATCAGGCCCATATCTTTCCGGGGGTGCCTGGAACCCCTTCTGGTGACCCAATTTCTTCCTGGTACGTTCCGAAACACTTCTGGTGTCCAAATACCATCGTCCTATATATCAATCTTTACCTCTTGGCCATTTCCAGACTCCTCGTCATGTCTGTGATCTCATCCAGGACTCTTAACAACATTCGGTTACCAAATCATATAACACTATATCGTCATCGAACGTTAAGCGCACGAACCATACGGGTTTGAGAACTATGTAGACATGACCGAGACACCTCTCCAGTCAATAAACAATAGAGGAACCTGGATGCCCATATTGGCTCCTACATATTCTACGAATATCTTTATCGGTCGAACTGTTATGACAACATACGTAATTCCCTTTGTCCATCGGTATGTTACTTGCCCGAGATTAGATTGTCGGTATCTTCATACCTAGTTCAATCTCGTTACCGGCAAGTCTCTTTACTCCTTCCACAATACGTCATCTCGTAACTAACTCCATAGTCATTTTCTTGCAAGCTTGTGATGTGTATTACCGAGAGGGCCCAGAGATACCTCTCCAATACTCGGAATTACAAATTCTAATCTCGATCTATGCCAACTCAACAAACACCTTCAGAGATACATGTAGAGCATCTTTATGATCACCCAGTTACATTGTGATGTTTGATAGCACACAAGGTATTCCTCCGGTATCCGGGAGTTGCATAATCTCATAGCCGGAGGAATATGTATTTGACATGAAGAAAGCAATAGCAATAAACAGAACGATCACTATGCTAAGCTAACGGATGGGTGTTATCCATCACATAATTCTCCTAATGATGTCATCCCGTTATCAAGTGACAACACATTTCCATGGTTAGGAAACCTTAACCATCTTTGATCAACGAGCTAGTCTAGTAGAGGCTTACTAGGGACACAATATTTGTTTATGTATTCACACATGTATTTAAGTTTCTGATCAATACAATTCTAGCATGAATAATGAACCTTTATCATGAATAAGGAAATAAAAAATAAAAAATAATTATTACCACTAGGGCATATTTCCTTCAATGATTTATGTTCGGTAGTTGAAAGGATCGATATGGTTGACTAGAGGGGGGGGGGGGTGAATAGGCAACTAACAATTTTTAACTTTTCTTTACCAAATTAAACTTTGCATCAAAGTAGGTTGTCTAGACATGCAAATATGTGAGCAACCTATATGATGCAACAACAACAAGCACACACGCAAGCAAGGGAGATAACACAAATTAGCTTGCACAAGTAAAGGTACGAGATAACCAAGAGTGGAGCCGGTGGAGACGAGGATGTCTTACCGAAGTTCCTTCCTTTTGAGGGGAAGTACGTCTCCGTTGGAGCGGTATGGAGGCACAATGCTCCCCAAGAAGCCACTAGGGCCACTGTATTCTCCTCACGCCCTCACACAATGCGAGATGCCGTGATTCCACTATTGGTGCCCTTGGAGGCGGCGACCGAACCTTCACAAACAAGGTTGGGGCAATCTCCACAACTTAAATGGAGGCTCCCAACAACACCATGAAGCTTCACCACAATGGAATATGGCTCCGCGGTGACCTCAACCGTCTAGGGTGCTCAAACACCCAAGAGTAACAAGATCCGCAAGGGATTAGAGGAGGAAATCGAATTTCTCTTGGTGGAAGTGTAGATCGAGGCCTTCTCAACCAAACCCTAGAAAATCAACAAGTTTGATTGGCTAGGGAGAGAGATCGGGCGAAAATGGAGCTTGGAGCAACAATGGAGCTTAGGGTTGGAAGAGGTGGTCAACTCGGAGAAGAAGATACCCCTTATATAGTGGAGAGAGAAATCCAACCGTTATCCACTTAACCAGCCCGCGATAAGCTATACTACCGCGCCTGCCAAGCGGTACTACCACAAGGCCTTACAGTACTACCACACACCCTTGCGGTACTACCGCAAGCCAGGGTTGGATCAGCCTGGGAAGGCCGTGGACAGATAAACGTCTGTGGCTAGTTTCGCTGATTACAAAATAGTGCAAAAAGTCCGACACGATACTACCGCTGAAGGCAAGCGGTACTACCGCGCCGGGAGCGGATGTAAAAAATTACATCCGCTCCTACTTCCGCTACTGGTGCTGTGCCGGACCAGGGCTCACGGTACTACGGCTCCCAAGGAGCGGCACTACCGTGACCACTTGCGGTACTACCGCAGGGGCCTGCGGTACTACCGCTCCGAAGAGCAGTACTACCGCAAGCCTCAGAACAACAACAAATAGGAAGACTTCTTTTTGCACAGACAAGAAGAAACGAAGGATGCTCCAAGGTGCTAAAGGAAAGGCGGTGCAAAGAGTAAACGTGTACGTGACGATTCCACCCAAACCTTTCCAAAGCGGACCCCCTCTTAATAGTACGACTTTCCTATGACTCAAATCCACCGAAAAAGGAACGCAGAAAAACGCCGTCTTCAATAATCTTCGAGGGGCTCCTAACCGTCTCGTGCCTAGTCATGAAATATCTGAAATACTCGAGACACACGATTAGTCCGCAAATGCATTGTCATCAATCACCAAAACACCTTAGGGATAAATATGCCCTTACAATCTCCCCCTTTTTGGTGGATTGATGACAATACGAGATTTGCACAAGGGAGAAAGAATAGAACATGAGCAAACCATACATCTCTAAAATATAGACGGGCTCCCCTAGATGTGTGCTAGTTAGATGAGTGCTTTGGGCTGCACGGCACACATACTAGGATCAACACTCCTCCTATATTTTATAGACATGGCATATCTTGCAATAACAATGCTAACACTAAGCATGATAGTAGATAAGAGCATGAACTAAGTAGCACAATATATCATAAGCTCTGTAAGGTGCAATAGATAGAGTGCATATGTCTTACACCATATGATAGATAAGTCTCACACGCTCAAATAAACTCAAACCAAACCAAAGCAAACATGGTTCAACAAACCAAACACAAGCGAAGCAAACACGACACGACACGGCAAATCCCTACACTCTCCCCCCCTTTGGCATTGAGACACCAAAAAGGCAGAGAGGACACCTTCAACACAAGTGGTGGCTCGAGCGGAGTAGTCGCTCGCATGCTCCTCATCGGACTCGGCCGCGGGAATGTGCTCCTCCTCAGAACCAGTCCACCTGTAGCCTTGTTTTGCCATCCATTCAGCCTCTGGAGTGATGTGCTCCTCAGAGCCGCCAAAAACATCCTCTCCAAACACCCTCATGATCTTCTTGTCGCGGCGACGACTCTCCTTGGAGGCCACGTGAGTCCCATATTGCCCCTTGGCCTGCATGTAGAACAAGGCCTTCATCTTGGCCTTCAGCTTCTTTGCCCATGAGGGCTCAGAGGAGGGAGGTGCATATCCCGCAGAGCTGTCCTCAGCCGCACTCTCCTCCTCAATCTCCTCCTCATCAACTGCCCTCTTAGCAGCCTCAGCCTCGGCACGAGTAGTAGTGTTAGCCCACTGGGGCTTGATGCGGAGTCTCATGGAGTCATGACGGATCCAGTTAGGGGCCAGAAACTCCTCATTGGGATAGATCTTCTCCCAAGTCTTCGATATCAGGAGGAATAGATATGGACCATAGATGGGTACCTTGGGGGTGAATACCGCGAACTGAAGCTCACACCACATGATATGTGAGACATTAAGTGGTTGAGTCTGAGAAACTCGGGCCTCCTCACAAATGAGCAACATGTCCACAAGAAAGGCATGCACCTTGTCCTTGTCCCCGATGCGAGGAAAGAGGGAGTGACGGAAGATCCGGTGCATGATGTCAAGAAATGAGTTGAGCACCCACGTCGACTTGCCATTGGCCAGCTTCTTCTCAATGTAAAATGGCATAAGCTTGTCCTTGCTTGCTGACTCGGAGTTGGCATGAGGGCGAACACCAACAGGCGTGTGGAGCCCCTCATCAGGCACTCTGAGCAAATCCATGAACTCCTTCCAAGTAGCAGTCAACTGGCGTCCAATGGTCATCCAGGTCATCCTCCGATCCTCCCCAGAGTGGAAGTGGACCGAGGCAAAGAACTGAGCCACCAGCTCGGGGTCATAGTCCAGATGAAAAGAGATCACATCCTCAATGGAAAACTGCTCAATAAGGTCCAAGGCCTCACCAAAGTAGTGATGATGCTTGTCCTCCCTCATGTGATGCATGTCGATCCAGTGCACATCCACATACAGATTCTGCTTGGCCTTGATCACATCCAAGTAAATGAGATTCTGCTGCTTGGTCCAAAACAGTTCATTCCCTCTGAAGTTTGCGCGAGGATGCGCACAGGGGTTGATCTTCCTGAGAGAGACAAACTCAGCAAGATGTAACTCATCCATGTCCCTTGTTGGTTCCTTGACCTTGCTAGCAGTGGTCTTGACATCACGCTTGGGGGCATTGGAGCCCTCTGGAACATCCTCTTGGTTGCACAGACGCTTGGAACTCGTGTCTCGGCTTGGATTGGAACGACGAGCAGGGACACCGGAGCCACCACCTGAGACACACACAAAGCACAAACACACACGAGAAGCGAGATGGGTCAAAACAAAGACCACAACAAAACACAAGAAACCAGTAGAAAATGCATATGTTAATTGCCATGAGGAAGATTTGACAGCAGCGGTAGTACGGCCTGGTCGTGCGGTACTAAAAAATTAGTGCCGCTCCTAGTCGCGGTAGTACCGCGCGGTGGCACGGTAGTACCGGGGCTCGGAGCGGCAGTAGAGCTTTAGTACCGCGGCCCGTGTGGTAGTACCGCGCCTGAGGGGTGTTAGTACCGTACGAGCGATAGTACCGCACCTGCTAGGCGGCAGTACCGCACGACATCAGATCCGAACGAATGGATCCGAGAACAACCGCGACAACGAGGCGGTACTACGATTGATCAAATCTACCACGGGACAACATATCAAGTACACTTCCTATGCATCACTACTCTCCTACATCCTACTCTTGCAAAGATTTGGCCTAAAATCTCAAGAATTAACATGCATCTCCCCAAAACCTAGAAGCGAAAGCACAATCAAAAGAGAGAGAGGGATTTGGGGAGAGACCTTGATCCATGGCAAGAGGAAGTGGTGGGGAACGATCCCACCAGTCGGAATCCGAGGAGAGCAGCCGGGGATGAAGATCCGGCGAGGCTCTCCGGCGTCGTTCTTAAGCAGGAGAGAGAGGTAGTGGGGAGAGAGACATACACATGGGTATGGGGGAGTTGGAACTCCCCCTGCCCGGGTCTTAACCCCACGCGCCCTTGGCAGCACGGTAGTACCGCATCTCATCGCGGTAGTACCGCTCGGACGAAAGAGCTGCACCAGAGCGGTAGTGCCGCTCCCCCAGGCGGCAATAAAAAATTACTGCCGCGCTGGGTGCGGAAGTACCGCGCACTCCACAAGCGGTAGTATCATGGCAGGCCACGGTAGTACGTGAGCTCAAAACAATGCAAGTTTCAAACAAAAGAAAGGGGCTATGCGGGAAAAAACGACAAGCGAACGAGATACCTCAAGAACAAGGACAAACTACGAGAACCTCTCAAAGGAGAGTGTCGGTGTCAAAACCGGCGAATCTCGGGTAGGGGGTCCCAAACTGTGCGTCTAGGCGGATGGTAACAGGAGGCAGGGGACACGATGTTTTACCCAGGTTTGGGCCCTCTTGATGGAGGTAAAACCCTACGTCCTGCTTCATTAATATTGATGATATGGGTAGTACAAGAGTAGATCTACCACGAGATCAAAGAGGCTAAACCCTAGAAGCTAGCCTATGGTATGATTGTCTGTCCCTACAGACTAAAACCCTCCGGTTTATATAGACACCGGAGAGGGCTAGGGTTACATAGAGTCGGTTACAATGGTAGGATATCTACATATACGTATCGCCAAGCTTGCCTTCCACGCCAAGGAAAGTCCCTTCCGGACACAGGACGAAGTCTTCAATCTTGTATCTTAATAGTCTAGGAGTCCGGCCGAAGGTATAGTCCGGCTATCCGGACACCCCCTAATCCAGGACTCCCTCAGTAGCCCCCGAACCAGGCTTCAATGACGACGAGTCCGGCGTGCAAATTGTCTTCGGCATTGCCAGGCGGGTTCTCCTCCAAATTCCGTGTACCTGTTGAATAGTGTCTGGTTTCTTGTAAATGTAGTGCTCATTGGCTTCTACGCCCAATAATGGCCGTCTTCCACGTGTCAGACGAATACGAAAAGTCAGGGTGTTTTTTTATATTTACACCCCTAGCCGCGTGAATGAGCCACCTATTTAAGGGGACGAGGATTTAGATCCAAACCACACCTTCTCCCCTCCGCGAGTATTCATCAGAGCATATCCGACAGAGGTCCATTCTATCATGGCCGGCCGCCGCAGCTCCTCCTCTCGCCCTTCCAGCCCTCAGCCTGGAGATTGGAAGAGGTGCTCCATCCCGCACAGCGAGCTAGTGACGTTCCAGACCAAGGGATTTCTCCCCCCGGCCTATATGGTCCCAGTTCGAGCCGGACTTGCCACCTATAATGGCAGAGAGCAAGCGGAGAGTGCCCCCAATCCCTCCAAAGGAGAGCGGGTATGCCTTGTCCCTTACTTAATAAGAGGGCTCGGATTTCCAATTCATCTGTTTCTCCGGGGGCTCCTGGAGTTCTATGGTCTCCAGCTGCACAACCTCACGCCTGCCTCCATATTGCATATCGCGGGCTTCGTAGCCCTTTGCGAGCTGTTTTTGGGCTGCGAGGCTCATTTCGCGCTGTGGAAAAGCCTATTCTACCTCGTGCCCCGTTCTCAGAAGGGGTCAATATATCAAGTGTGCGGAGCTGAAGTGTGGCGCATCGCCGGGACCGGATATCTATCCGCAACCCCAAAGAAGGCGTCCAAGGACTGGCCTTTGGAATGGTTTTATATAGAGGACGTCCCGCTGCCGGATCCTGTCTGGATCGGCCTCCCTGAGTTCGACAGTGCTCCCCTAAAGAAGTGCCTAACCTGGCGTCCACGGAGCCCTCAGAGGGAAAGCGACAAGGACGTTCTTTACCTGATGGGCCGGATAAGATTGTTAGCTCATTCCGGACTGACCATGATCGGGGTCATGGCCGCATGCATCATGCGAGGGGTGCAGCCGCTCCAGTATAGAGGCCACCCCATGTGGGACTTCAATGGGGAGGACGACGCCACCCGCCACGGCCGTAAGGGGCCGGATTCGGCTACCGCTCTAATAAAGCCCTTGTCCGCCTTGTACAAGGGAGAACAGGAGGAATTTCTCCGCGTCAACCCACAGGGTGGATTTTCTATGTATAATCCCCCAAGTTGGGTATGTGGACACTTTTACTTTCCCATCCATTTTATATTCCCATCGTTAAATATTCAGTCTAACGACTTTAGCGCAGGAACTGCGCCAGTCTGTCAAAGAAATAAACAACCCTCCTCCACAACCCGAGGATCCGGGACGGTCCCTCGACCCGGCCTCTCAAGAGGATCCAGACTTATCTGTGGAGCTGATTGATGGGGTGTTTCATCAATTGAGCAAGGACAACGCCTTGGTGGCCATTACGGCCGATTACCCAGGGCTACTCCCAGCCTCATAGGTAACTGAGACCGAAGTCCTTGCACTTTGAAAAGGGATCTATCCTCGCGTGTTTTTGATTGCCGTATGACAACCGTGTTTTGCAGGGGAGGTCCTTGAGACGAGAGGCTGAGCCTGCGGCGACTAGCCAACGAGGGGCGACAAGGCCCCGCGGGCTGAAAAGAAGTGCGGTCCGGACTGAGACGCCGGTGCAAAGGTATAGCGCGCCATCTTATTCCCAGGTGTTATTCCTTTAAGGCATACTAACGCTCATGCTTTCTTCAGGACGAAGAGACCTCGCCGGACTATATCCGGAGAGGTTGCCAATCGCGCCTCCACCAGCCAGGCTCCAGAGCCTGGTCCGGAAGCGGAGGCGAACACAAGGCGTGCACCGGACGCTCCTCCGACAAAGGACGCGGACAGGCTGTCTGCCACCAATTCCGAGGTGGAGAGTGCCATGAACCATAGGCGTCGCCGGACAGTTCTTCGCGACGCTTGTTTCTCCCAAGAGGCATTGGATGCCTTCAATTCGGGAGATGCGTACCTCCGTGCCGCTCAAAATGGTCTAGCCAGAGCCACGGAGCAATATGTAAAAGACATACGGGTAAGAAAATGTTGGTAATTATATATATACCAGTAGCCCCGAGACTTGAAACAGTTAGAATAACTGATTTAAGGATCATTTGTTATGCAGGTTCTTACAGAAAAGAATACCCTACTGTCCCAGGAGCTGGAAGAGTGCAAAGCCCAACTTGAGGCCGCACTAGCCGCGGCAGGGGAGCCCAAGGAGACCCCCTCTGGTAATATATGCTTCGAAAGATAAGTATTTTGCGAAGTGCGGCGTGGGTGCAAATCTGACAAATGAAATTGCAGATGGCGCCGGATTAAATCCGGAAGAGCAACAACTCCTACGCCAGCTGAAGGCTGGTGAGAGCGTGCTGACAAAGGTGAGGCGGGAGAAGAACGATCTCCAAGATGCCAACACCAAGCTGGGCGTTGAACTGAAGGATGTTCGTGCCCAGCTGTTGGACTCCGTTAAGGAGAATCAGCGGCTTCGACGCGGCATATTTAGTAAGTGCTTAAACGAACTTTGAAAAAAGAGTTCGGCGAGGAAGTCGACTAACAGAGTAATGTCTGTAGGTATGCTAACAGGTCGTCCTGCAGAGGAAATGCCCGGTTCTACGGGTGACCTTCTTGCCGAGCTCTCACAACTGCACGAGCGAGTTCGGCAGGTGATGCAAGGCGTCGCCCAGGCCTTGTGGCCATCCGTCTCCATGCCCGAAGGCCTTGGAGAGCTTGTAGAGAAGCTGAAGGGAGCGCGGTGACGCTTCTGATTGTGGAAGATGTCGGCCTGCCGTCAAGGCGCCAGGGAGGCCTGGGCCATGGTGAAGATGCGGTACACGAAGGCTGACCCAAACCACATGGCCGAGGTCGGACCCGTGGGGCCCGATGGGAAGGAGATCCCTGTGAGCTTAGTATACGACCAAGTAGAGTTGGCCGCAAAGTATTCCCAACAGGACTGTAAACTAGACAGCCTGTTAGATGGTATTGAAGAGGAATACAATCAGTCAGATTGACTATGTAATTTTAATTGACATGTGTAATGCCTTCTAGCCGGATTGTAGATCGTTTGTCATGGCCGACCTTTTCGCTTCAACCTCGGGACCTGACGGTCCGGAGTGTGTCTGAATACCCTCGCGGTTATATAAGAACCGGGGTATGCATGGAGACTAGGCGTAGGGGTCATTAGTGCTTGAACAGACAAGTGCCCAACTAGTTATGTTATATTACATGGTTAGTAAGAAACATCTGGGAGGCATGCCCTAAAGTGCATGTCCATTCTGCGAAAAGAAACGCAGGAAAAAACATCTGGGGGCGTATAGATAAATAAGTGAAAAAGATCATCTTTAGTTCACCGACCAAATATTCCCTTAAGAACGCTAGCTTTCGGCTTCACCCAGTCTGAGGTACACATCCGGCTGACCCGGCAGTAACAATCGCAGAGGTGCTCCCTTTACCACCTAGCCGAACAATCGGGAACGTAGGGGTAAGCACAGGAGCCAGGCAACCCAGCTTGGCCAAAACTTAAGTCATATCGATGCATATAATGGTGAATAAAAGGTACATGCGGAAGTGTGACACATGTGTTGGGCATGAAGCCCGTATAAATAAGCTTCTGTTTAAAGAAGCCCCCAGGTTTAATGAGCGCGGATAGCGCGTCACTTTATGAGCCTTTAAAGGCTATAAGAGAGAGGGAGGGAGAAGGAGAGAAATGTAAGACAGAAAGTATATAAAAAATGGACAGAGGAAGGAGACGAACACAGAGTCCGGCGCTAGGCATAGAATCTTCGTAGACGGGCTGCGTTCCATGGGTTCGGCTCGAGTCGGTTATCCGATGCATCTCGCAGGCGGTACGCTCCACCAGTCAGGACTTGGTCAATTATGAAGGGACCTTCCCACTTGGGCTTGAGTTTGTCCTTTTTCTTGTCCGGCAGGCGTAGAACTAATTCGCCAACGTTGTAATTTTTGGCCCGTACTTCTCTGCTTTGGTATCTTCGAGCCTGCTGTTGATAGAATGCGGAACGGGCTTTTGCCACGTCACGCTCTTCCTCCAAGGCGTCCAAACTGTCCTGCCGATCGAGCTCGGCTTCTCTTTCTTCGTACATGCGCACTCGAGGTGAGTCATGAATTATGTCGCAGGGCAAAACTGCCTCTGCGCCGTACACCATGAAGAATGGTGTGTATCCGGTGGTGCGATTCGGCGTGGTCCGCAGCCCCCAGAGTACGGAGTCGAGCTCCTCTACCCAGTGCGTATTAGATTCCTTAAGGGACCGCACTAATCTGGGTTTGATGCCGCTCATGATAAGACCATTTGCATGTTCGACCTGGCCGTTAGTTTGTGGGTGATAGACGGAAGCATAATCGAGCTTGATGCCCATGTTTTTGCACCAGAGTTTTACCTCGTCGGCCGTAAAGTTCGTGCCGTTATCAGTGATGATGCTGTGGGGGACGCCGTAACGGTGTACAACCCCGGATATAAAGTCTATCACCGGTCCGGATTCGGCCGTCTTAACAGGCTTGGCTTCTATCCATTTGGTGAACTTATCCACCATGACCAGTAAGTATTTTTTCTTGTGGGTTCCGCCTTTAAGGGGTCCAACCATGTCAAGCCCCCAGACCGCGAAGGGCCAAGTGATGGGGATAGTTTGGAGGGCGGTGGGTGGCATATGGCTTTGGTTTGCAAAAAGCTGGCAACCGACGCATCGTTGGACTAAGTCCTGGGCGTCTGCCCGGGCCGTCGGCCAATAAAAGCCTGTACGGAAGGCCTTGCTTACAAGGGACCGAGCTGCAGCGTGATGACCGCCGAGTCCGGCATGAATTTCAGCCAGGAGGTTCCGCCCTTCCTCTTCGGAGATGCACCTTTGAAGGACTCCGGTAGTGCTTTTCTTATAAAGCTCTCCCTCATGGACTTTATAGGCTTTAGATCGCCGCACTATGCAGCGTGCCTCATTTTGGTCCTCGGGGAGTTCCTGCCTAGTAAGGTAGGCGAGGAATGGTTCTGTCCACGGGGCGATGACGGCCATTATTACGTGGGCTGAAGGTGTTATTTCATTGGCAGAGCCTCCAATTATGTCAGAGTGTTCGGTGTCGGGCAGTGCGGTTGGGTCCGGGCTGTTATTGCCGGGTTCCCCTTCCCATACTACGGATGGCTTGAACAGCCTTTCCAGGAAGATGTTGGGGGGGACTACATCGCGTTTTGCGCCGATGCGTGCCAGGACATCTGCCGCCTGATTATTTTCCCGGGCTATATGGTGAAATTCGAGCCCTTCGAACCGAGCTGACATTTTTAGGACGGCGTTGCGATAAGCTGCCATTTTTGGATCCTTGGCATCAAAGTCTCCATTTATTTGGGATATTGCGAGGTTCGAGTCCCCGCGCACCTCTAGGCGTTGAATGCCCATGGATACTGCCATCCGGAGACCATGTAAAAGGGCCTCATATTCGGCTGCATTGTTGGAGTCTGTGTACATTATCTGGAGTACGTATTGAACTGTGTCTCCTGTGGGGGACGTCAAAACGACGCCAGCCCCTAGACCGGCCAACATTTTGGAGCCGTCGAAGTGCATGACCCAGTTTGAATATGTGCCGTACTCTTTAGGGAGTTCGGCCTCCGTCCATTCTGCGACGAAGTCGGCCAAAACTTGCGACTTGATAGCTCGCCGTGGCTTGTAAGTTATGTCGAACGGGAGGAGCTCAATGGCCCATTTTGCAATCCGGCCCGTCGCGTCGCGGTTGTTTATAATATCGTTAAGTGGCACTTCCGAGGCTACTGTTATTGAACACTCTTGAAAGTAGTGTCGCAGCTTCCGGGATGCCATAAATACCGCGTACGCAATCTTTTGATAATGCGGGTACCGTGACTTGCACGGAGTAAGGACAGTGGACACATAGTAGACCGGCTTTTGAAGGGGGAATTTGTGTCCGTCCGTTTCTCGTTCGACGACGAGCACTGCGCTTACGACCTGATGGGTTGCTGCAATGTATAATAGCATTGGTTCGCCAATGTTTGGCGCGGCCAGGACTGGGTTTGTTGCCAAGATGGCTTTTATTTCGTCGAGTCCGGCCGTGGCTGCATCCGTCCACTCGAAGTGTTCGGTGCGCCGAAGGAGGCGGTAAAGGGGTAGGGCCTTTTCTCCTAAGCGGGAGATAAAGCGGCTTAGAGCCGCCACGCATCCGGTTAATTTTTGTATTTGTTTGAGGTCCTTCGGGATATCCAATTGTGACAGAGCTCGAATCTTGGCTGGATTTGCTTCAATTCCTCTACCGGATACAATGAAGCCCAAGAGCTTTCCGGCTGGAACGCCGAAAACGCATTTTTCCGGGTTGAGCTTGATGTCGTATGTTCGGAGGTTATCGAATGTTAGCCTCAAGTCGTCTACTAGAGATTCGACATGTCTTGTTTTAACGACCACATCATCTATGTATGCCTCCACTGTTTTGCCGATCTGGTTTGCCAGACATGTCTGAATCATGCGCTGATATGTTGCGCCGGCGTTTTTGAGCCCGAAGGGCATTGTGTTGAAGCAGAATGGGCTGTATGGTGTGATGAATGCCGTTGCGGCTTGGTCTGACTCTGCCATCTTTATTTGATGGTAGCCGGAGTATGCGTCGAGGAAACACAACGAATCGTGTCCTGCGGTAGCGTCGATAATTTGATCGATGCGGGGGAGAGGGAAGGGATCCTTTGGGAAAGCCTTGTTATGGTCTTTGAAATCAACGCACATGCGCCAGGATTTGTCCTTCTTTGGTACCATCACCAGGTTTGCTAGCCAGTCCAGGTGTTTTATATCTTTGATGAATCCGGCCTCCAATAGCTTGGCTAGTTCCTCTCCCATGGCCTGTCTCTTAGGTTCGGAAAAACGCCGAAGAGCCTGTTTGACTGGCTTGAATCCTTTTAGGATATTTAAGCTGTGTTCGGCCAGCCTGCGTGGGATTCCTGGCATGTCTGAAGGGTGCCAGGCGAAAATGTCCCAGTTCTCTCGTAGGAACTCTCGCAGTGCGGCGTCTACATCAGGGTTTAACTGTGCCCCGATGGAAGCTGTTTTATTGGGGTCCGTTGGATGGACCTGGAATTTGACTATTTCGTCCACCGGTTTAAAGGAGGTGGACTTGGATCTTTTATCGAGTATCACATCGTCCCTATTCACCATGGAGCGCAGCGCAGTCAGTTCCTCAGCCGCTAGGGCTTCGGATAGCGCCTCGAGGGCCAGTGCGGCTGTCTTGTTTTCGGCGCGGAGTGCTATGTCCGGATCACTAGCGAGAGTGATGATTCCGTTAGGCCCGGGCATCTTGAGCTTCATGTACCCGTAATGGGGTATTGCTTGGAAGACTGTAAACGCTTCCCGCCCTAGCAGAGCGTGATATCCGCTACTGAACGGGGCCACCTGGAACGTGACCTCTTCGGACCTGTAATTATCCGGCGTGCCGAACACCACATCTAGTGTGATTTTTCCTGTACAGCGCGCTTCCCGACTGGGGATTATTCCTCTAAAGGTTGTGCTGCTTCGCTCAATGCGGTTCCAGTCTATTTCCATTTTTGAAGGGTTTCCTCATAAATGAGGTTCAATCCGCTGCCGCCATCCATGAGTACCTTGGTAAGACGAAAGCCGTCCACTATTGGACTGAGGACCAATGCGGCTGGTGCTCGGGCTGTTCGGAATTTAGGTTCATCACTGGCGTTAAAAGTAATAGCCGTGTCACTCCATGGGTTTATTGTTGCTACTTGGTAGACTTCGGCAAGGCTGCGGAGTGTTCTTTTTCGCATATTATTTGATGCAAAAGTCTCGAAGACTGTTAATACTGTACTGGTTTCTCTGGGGTGGCTTTCTGTGGCTTCTGGAATTAGAAGATCTTCGCCAATTTTTGCCACCTGCCGGAGTATCCAACATGCTCTAAGGCTGTGAGTTGGTGTGGCGCCCTCTGCACTGTGAATTTTACAGGGTCCATTAAGCCATCCTTCCAGTACGGTTCCGTGCCCTGTAGAGGGCTTTTGCTTTTTGGTATTGAACCCGGGTGTCTGGCGATGATGCACCCTTTTATTTCGGACTGGGTTTGTATTCAGGGCCGGATTGTCCCAAAATTTTATTTCGGTTTTCCAGGCGCTTTCCATCGCACAGTACTTTCGTACTATGGACGCCAAGTCAGCGAAGCGTGTAATATCACGGCGACTTATGGCGTTGAGGATTCCCTTGTCCGTGCAATTATTGCAGAAGAATGAAATTGCGTCTTCCTCGCGGCAGTCCTTTATCCTGTTCATAACCAGGAGGAATCTGGCCCAGTAATGATGTACTGTTTCTTCGGGCTCTTGCCTAATTTGGGATAGATCGCTTATGTACGGGTGGGTGGGTGGAATCAAATCCGAAACCTCACCCAATCTGAGACCCAGGGGCCAAGGAGTTTCCGAACTCGGAAGTTTGGATTCTTGGATGCTGTCCAATGAATCTAGCCCGCCGCCTGACTTTAAGTTCAGGTCTTGAGTGATGTCCTCCCCTCCGCGGGTATCCGGCTTGGAGGGATCGAGAATCCGGACATAGCTAGTCCTTAAGATAGATGAAGGGTCACCGCACTGTCCCTCTACCACGGCAACGTGATGGGTGACCTGGTGAGAGTTAATCTCTCTCAGATCGGGTTTAGGCCCAATCTGGTCGTAATCCGTAGCGACTCCCAGGGCGGCGATGCGATCCAAGAGCTCGTTTAGGGAAGAGAGCTCCATTGGATCTAGCTACTCGACGAATTCTGAGCTGACATGAAGATTGCTTTCGATGACCCGAGAGGTCATCGTCGGCGCAGCAGCCGAACAGGCGGTCATAAGGAAACCACCTAGCCGGAGAGTTTGGTCGACAGCCAAAGCTCCCTTAGCAACGGTGCCGTCTTTAAAGATGGGATGAGGCATCCTTCCTGATGGCGACGACACAGAGGAACTCTCAATGAAAGCACCAATGTCGGTGTCAAAACCGGCGGATCTCGGGTAGGGGGTCCCGAACTGTGCGTCTAGGCGGATGGTAACAGGAGGCAGGGGACACGATGTTTTACCCAGGTTCGGGCCCTCTTGATGGAGGTAAAACCCTACGTCCTGCTTGATTAATATTGATGATATGGGTAGTACAAGAGTAGATCTACCACGAGATCAGAGAGGCTAAACCCTAGAAGCTAGCCTATGGTATGATTGTCTGTCCCTACGGACTAAAACCCTCCGGTTTATATAGACACCGGAGAGGGCTAGGGTTACATAGAGCTGGTTACAATGGTAGGAGATCTACATATCCGTATCACCAAGCTTGCCTTCCACGCAAGGAAAGTCCCTTCCGGACACGGGATGAAGTCTTCAATCTTGTATTTTCATAGTCCAGGAGTCCGGCCGAAGGTATAGTCCGGCTATCCGGACACCCCCTAATCCATGACTCCCTCAGAGAGGGTGGCGGCCGGAGCCACCTATGTTTGAGTCAATTGGTATGGCACCGCGAAGAATTATCCTTGGGCCCATGACCAAAACTCGTCTTTGAAGCACAAGTGCCATCAAAAAAGGCTAATGTGAAAGAGTTGATCAATTTATGCATAATGGGGGGAGGGAGAGTTCATTGAGAGAACAACACCCCCCTATGTCCATGCCTACACCTAAACAAGATAACAAGTTGAGTATGGTGGGGTGTGCACGGGTTCAAGCAACATTGCTCGAATCAATGATATTTAGCTCATGCCTTAACTCACAAAATCTTGCTTCATCCAAGGGCTTCGTGAAGATGTCTGCAAGGTTATCAAGAGTGTTGACATAGTTGAGCTCGATCTCTCCTCGCCTAATATGATCCTGGATGAAGTGATACCGGATCTCAATATGCTTCATCTTGAAGTGTTGCACCGGGTTGAGAGAAATCTTGATTGCACTTTCATTGTCACACCAAAGAGGAACTTTGTCACAAATGACACCGTAATCCTTTAAAGTTTGCCTCATCCATAAGAGTTGTGCACAACAACTACCGGCCGCCACATACCCCGCTTCGGTTGACGAGAGAGACACACAACTTTTCTTCTTGGAAGACCAACTCACCAAAGAGCAACCGAGAAATTGGCACCCTCCGGAAGTGGACTTCCTATCCAATTTGTCTCCCGCCCAATCCGAGTCCGAATAACCTACAAGCTTGAAGTTTGCTCCTCTTGGGTACCATAGGCCAAAGTTTGGGGTATGAGCCAAATATCGAAAGGTTCGCTTGACCGCCACAAAGTGACTTTCCTTAGATGCGGCTTGAAATCGTGCACAAATTCCCACACTCAACATGATATCCGGTCTAGATGCACAAAGGTAAAGCAAATAGCCAATCCTGGAGCAATATACCTTTTGATCCACCGCTTTACCATTGGGATCTATGTCAAGTTGGCATTTGACTGGCATAGGAGTGGAAGCCGGCTTGACATCACTTAACTTGAATCTCTTGAGCTTGTCTTGAGTGTATTTGGCTTGGTTGATGAAGGTTCCTTCCCTTCTTTGCTTCACTTCAAACCCGAGAAAGAACTTCAACTCTCCCATGGAAGACATCTCGAACTTTGAGGTCATGAGAGCGGCAAATTCCTCATTGAATGCTTTGTTACGGGAACCAAAGATAATATCATCAACATATAATTGGCACACAAACAACTCCCCTTTGACCTTCTTAGTAAAAAGAGCGGGGTCGATTAGCCCTACTTCAAAACCACGGTCTTGTAACAACTCGGTAAGGTGGTCATACCATGCACGTGGGGCTTGTTTAAGGCCATAGAGTGCCTTATCGAGTTGATACACATGATCGGGAAAATAGGGGTCCTCGAACCCGAGGGGTTGCTTGACATAAACCAACTCATTAATGGGACCATTAAGAAAAGCACTCTTCACATCCATTTGTTGTAACTTAAAGTTATGATGAGAAGCATATGCAATCAACATGCAAAGGGATTCAAGATGAGAAACGGGGGCAAAGGTTTCACCATAGTCTATACCCTCGACTTGGGAGTAGCCTTGTGCAACCAACCGAGCCTTGTTGCGAATGATAATCCCATGAGCATCTTGCTTGTTCTTGAATATCCACTTGGTTCCAGTGACATTGTGGTTCCCCGTTGGCCTTGGCACCAATCTCCACACTTTGTTGCACTCGAAGTTGTTGAGTTCTTCATGCATGACATTGAGCCAATCCGGATCTTCGAGCGCCTCATAGACCTTTTGGGGTTCAACACAAGAGACAAATGCATGATGTTCACATTAGTTTGCTAATTTTCTACGAGTGCTTACCCCCTTTCTTAAGCTTCCAAGCACATTTTTCATGAGATGATCCTTGGTGGAGAGCTGGAAAGCAATCTTGGCGGCACGATGCTCCAATTCCCTCCTCGGGTGTGACGAGGAGTGGTCACTTGATCATCTTGAGCGCCGTCTTGAGCTTCTTCTTGATCTCGAAGAAGCTCTTGATCTGAACTTGCTCGAAGAGAGAACTTGACCTTGGGCATCATTGATGTTAGAACACCATCTTGAGATTGACCTTGCCCTGGCTTGTTCTTGAGGTTGAGGGCCTCACTTTGTTCTTCGGAAGCGTGTGGCCTTAGGTTGGTGATGGCTCCACAAGAGTGAGCATTGTCCTTCTCCTTCGGCCACACGGGGTTCCTCAATGGCTAGGATAAAACAACCCCATTCTTTTATGGCTTGGGGAGGAATTTCATCACCTACATCATAAGTGCCACTTGCTCCACTTGGAGCGTTATTCTCATCAAACTCCATGTTACATGTCTCCTCAATAAGCCCGTGGACTTATTGAGGACACGGTTAAGCATGGAGTTTGTAGCATAACCAACAAATATGCCCTCATAGCTCTAGCCTCAAATTTAGACAAAACACTTTCTTGAGACACTTACACCCGAACACCCGGAAGTACTGAATTGGGCTTGTTTCCCGGTGAGTATCTCATATGGAGTTCTGTTCAAGCCTTTGCGGAGGTAGAGCCGATTTGATGCATGACACGCGGTGTTGATGGCTTCGTCCAAAGTTTATGGAGACTTGAACTCCGCCATCATGGTCCTTGCCGCATCCATCAACGTCCGGTTCTTCCTCTACGCTACACATTTTGTTGAGGGTGTATGGTGCGGAATATTAATGCTCATCCCCTCATCACTAAGAAACTCATCCAAGGTGTAGTTCTTGAACTTGGTGCCATTGTCACTTCTTATTGTCAAGATCTTTGCATTGTGTTGACGTTGAGCCTCATCTGTAAAGTTGATGACGGTTTGTTGGGTCTCACTCTTCCTCTTGAAGAAGTATAGCCAAGTGTATCTTGAATAATCATCCACAATCACCAAGGGAGTCCTGGATTAGGGGGTCTCCGGACAGCCGGACTATATCCTTTGGCCGGACTGTTGGACCATGAAGATACAAGATTGAAGACTTCGTCTCGTGTCCGGATGGGACTCTACTTGGCGTGGAAAGCAAGCTAGGCAATACGGATATGGATATCTCCTCCTTTGTAACCGACCTTGTGTAACCCTAGCCCTTTCCGGTGTCTATATAAACCGGAGGGTTTTAGTCCGTAGGACAACATACAATCATACCATAGGCTAGCTTTTAGGGTTTAGCCTCTCCGATCTCGTGGTAGATCAACTCTTGTACTACTCATATCATTAAGAATAAATCAAGCAGGACGTAGGGTTTTACCTCCATCAAGAGGGCCCGAACCTGGGTAAAACATCGTGTCCCCTGCCTCTTGTTACCATCCGCCTTAGACGCACAGTTCAGGACCCCCTACCCGAGATCCGCCGGTTTTGACACCGACATTGGTGCTTTCATTGAGAGTTCCTCTGTGTCGTCGCCATTAGGCTTGATGGCTCCTTCAATCATCGGTAGCGATGCCGTCCAGGGTGAGACTTTTCCCCTCGGACAGATTTTTGTATTCGGCGGCTTCGCACTACGGGCCAACTCGCTTGGCCATCTGGAGCAGATCGAAAGTTACGCCCCTGGCCATCAGGTCAGGTTTGGAAGCTTAAACTACACGGCCGGTATCTGCGGAGACTTGATCTTCGACGGATTCGAGCCCCTGCCGAGTGCGTCGCACGGTCTTGATGAGCATGATTTAGCTCTACCATCGGACAGTGTTCAGGAGATCGCACCGGCGACTGCTCCGACCCTCAATTCGGAGCCAATCGCGCCATCCATGGACGGGTGGATGGACCCCGCCAAGGAGGCCATACTCTCAGCGGCGATCAAGCCGAGGATCGACCTTACCCTTCACGAGAGCCGTGACGCCGAACTACCAGATTCTTCCCTGACCATGGACTCCGAACCGCCTGCACCCATGCCTATCGAATCCGACTGGGCGCCGATCATGGAGTTTACCTCCGTGGATATCTTTCAGCACTCGCCCTTCGGCGACATACTGAACTCATTAAGGTCTCTCTCCTTGTCAGGAGAGTCCTACCCAAACTACATCCGGCAGGATTGGGATGCAGATGACGAAGAAATTCGCCGCCCACCCACCACCCACTTAGTAGCCACTGTCGACGATTTAACCGACATGCTCGACTTCGACTCCGAAGACATCGACGGTATGGATGACGATGCAGGAGACAAACAGGAACCACTACCCACAGGGCACTGGACGCCCACTTCATCACATGACGTATACATGGTGGACACACCAAAAGAAAACGACGACGAGGAACGGAAGGACGCAACAAAGGGTTGTTCCCTCAAGAAGCAGTCAAAGCAGCAGCGAAAGCGCTGCTCCAAATCCCGCCTCCGCAGAAACAACGATCATATAGACCCAACGTTAGAACAGGGTGAACCATCGCCCGACCACGGCAACACGGAGAATCAAACCGAACAACCCAACCCCGTCAAAGATAACAGTCCGGACGACATCACACCGGACAGGCACCCGGGGCAACAGAATGCCCATCAAAGGCTGGTTGCCACTGCGAGGAGTCTGAAAAAGCAGAAGCAAAGGCTCAGGGCTGCACAAGACACACTCAAAATCAGATGGAGTGAAGTACTGAACACTGCAGCGAAGTACGACAGTAATTGCCACATAAAGAGCTACCCGAAGTGAAAGTTGCTACCTGAATTCGATGAGGAGGCCTTAGATCCTCCGCAATTAAAAAATAAAACAACAATCCGGTCGGATAGACGACCTCATAGCCAACACAGAGCGGCAAATGACGCCGCACATAAACTAGTACGCGACCCGCGTAAGGGCTCGCATCAAAAGGACGGCGCCACCAGATCCATCTACGGACCACGCAAGCGCGCTCCAGCATGCAATGCAACACAACAAACATCCAAACACCATGGTACACCCAAATACAGGGGTGCCGCACATCCCCTATGTTTCACCGACGAGGTGCTGGACCATGAATTTCCAGAAGGATTCAAACCCGTAAACATAGAGGCGTACGATGGAACAACAGACCCTGGGGTCTGGATTGAGGACTACATCCTCCATATCCATATGGCTCGAGGAGACGATCTCCACGCCATCAAGTACTTACCCCTCAAGCTCAAAGGGCCAGCTCGACACTGGCTTAAAAGCCTCCTCGAAAGCTCCATTGGAAGCTAGGAAGAGCTCGAACACGCTTTTCGGGCAAATTTTCAAGGGACTTATGTCCGACCACCGGATGTAGACGATTTGAGTCATATAACTCAACAGCCCGGAGAGTCAGCCCGAAAGCTTTGGAACATGTTTCTTACTAAAAAGAACCAAATAGTCGACTGTCCGGACGCCGAAGCCTTAGCAGCTTTCAAGCATAGCGTTCGAGATGAATGGCATGCCAGACACCTCGGCCAAGAAAAACCGAGAACAATGGCAGCATTAACAAGCCTCCTGACCCGCTTTTGCGCGGGCGAGGACAGCTGGTTAGCTCGGTGCAGCACCAGTGACCCAAGTACATCCGAAGTCAGGGACGAAAACGGGAAATCACGATGCAGCAAAAATAAGCGCCGGAATAAATAAGACAGCCCAAAGAGCACGGCGGTAAACGCCGGATTCAGAAGCTCTCGGCCAGGCCATCAAAAGCCGCCCTCCAAAGGCAACAGAGACAAACTGTCCAACCTAAACAAAATTCTGGACCAAATATGTCAGATCCATAGCACCCCCAGTAAACCTGCAAATCATACCCACAAAGAATGCTGGGTCTTCAAGCAGTCCGACAAGCTCAACGCCGAACACAAAGGGCTGGATACACCAAGCGAAGACGAGGACAAGCCTCGCAAGCAAAGCACTGGGGAACAGAAGAAATTCCCACCAGAAGTCAAAACAGTAAACGTGTTACACGTGATAAAGAGGAGGAACAAAGCAGCACTCCTAGAGAAATATGCCCCAAGGCCTATCACCGTGGAATTCTGCCACTGTTCGTCTCAACCGATCACCTTCGACCATCGGGATTACTCGGCAAGTATCCGGCGTGCAGGATGGGCTGCCTTGGTATTAGATCCAATAATTGACGGATACCACTTCACACAAGTCCTGATGGATGGCGGCAGCAGTTTAAACCTGATATATCAGGACACACTCCGCAATATGGGGATAGACCCAACAAAAATTTACCGCATCAATACTACCTTTAAAGGAGTGACGCCAGGCCCAAGGGCTCATTGCACGGGCTCCCTGCTACTCGAGGTTATATTCGGCTTCCCCAATAACTTCCGTAGCGAAAATTTAACCTTCCACATCGCTCCGTTCCAAAGTGGCTATCAAGCACTACTCCATCGCGAAGCTTTCGCTCGCTTTAACGCAATACCGCATTACGCTTCCCTCACGCTTAAGATGCCCGATCCACGCAGCATCATTACAGTAAATGGAAATATTGAGCGCTCCTTGCACACCGAAGACAGTGCGGCTACCTTGGCAGACGCACACTAAACGGCCTCACCAACTAAAGCATTTGACAGGTTGTCACGACCACGGACGCGGTTAGACGAGTCTGGCACAACTATATGTAATTAATACAGGTTTGATGGCCACACCCCTATTACAATACAAGGGGCTCAACGCGCGCAAATAAGTGGCAATCAGGCTCAATTTTACTCATCTTGAATTGTACATGGTTACTTTAGTATAACCTACCTTTTTGCACGACAACTTTTCAACTAAGTTCCTCTCTTTTACAGATGACCATCGTGCTACACCCGTCCAGGATACGACACAACGGAGACACAGGCGCAGACGTGCAACAGGGACCCGTTCCAAGGATTCTTTTTAGATTAAGACCCCGCGTAAACCTTTTTTACTGTCTCCTGTTGATACACATCCCTCGGATTCTCAGTACAATTGAGAAGGATGCTGACGTCTTGGCATGTGGCCACGTCAGAATAATGTACATACCTGGACACCAGGGGATTATTACAAAGGGCATTATTTAGGCCCGATTTACACCATAAAGACCGAATACCTTAGGGAGTGTTCGGCGTCGCGAGTTTGGCCTTATATGCATCAGCTCCGAATCATGTCTTTGGTCAAATGTTGGGTTTGCCCGGCTCCTGTGTTTTGCTGCCTTACGTTCCGCTCTATCGGCTAAGGCGGCACCAGGAGAACTACTGCGATTGTGCCCTGGTTCATCCGGACGAGAACCTTAGTAGAGAAAGCCGAAAACCGACTGTCATGATATAGCGTGAGACTGGTCAACCACTCGATGACCTATTGGAATCTTCGGATTCCTCCGCCTTAACAAAGGGCCGTTTACCGGCCAGGCATGTACGCACCCCGAATTCGGATGAGTGGGGAGCCACCAGGGGCTATATAGTAGCCCCACTGTCAAACTCCTCTGGCTAAGTGAAAGTGTTAAAGCATTATAGTCCAGTTGCCTAGTTCGCTGCGTTATCACCTCCTTAATGGACCAAGACGTTGGATCAAGTGTGAACATGCGTCTTCTGTGAACACCCCCGCATTATATGCGTGGGGGCTGAAGCCGACGACTTCAATCTTTCAGGTTATATACATATATACATAAACGGCTGCACAGGAGGCATCATATTACTTTCGGGCAAAAGTATAAATACAGCCTTGATAAATTTAATAAAACATTGTTTTTGCAATGGAAATACATGTCACTCAAACATAATATTCTTCGAGCAGTGGGCCTCTATCGAACGAGCGCCTTCAAGAACTTCTTCAAAATAGTGCTCGGCAGCCACTCGGCCTATGGCCGAACCCTGCGCTGCAACAGTGGTGGCATCCATCTCCGCCCAGTATGTTTTGACACGGGCAAGGGCCATCCGCGAGCCTTCTATGCACGCCGACCTCTTCATCGCATTAATGCGCGGCACCGCACCAAGGAACTGCTGCACCAAGCTAAAATAGCTGTTCGGCTTTGGCCTTTCCGGCCACAGATGATCCACGACAGACCTCATGGCGAGTCCGGACAATCTATTGAGCTCGGCCCATTCGGCAAGCTGATCAGTCCATGGAAGCGGACGCTCTGGAACATTAAATTGCGACCAGAATAGCTTGTCCACTTCACGATCTGTTTGATCTTGGAAGTATTCGGCCACATCGACAGCGCTCGCCGGCAAGTCCAGATATGCGTCTACCGAACTCCACAGCCGATCCAGAGGGGCATACCGAGGATCTCCAAACTTCCTCCGCAGCATAAAGGGATTCCCAGCCACAATAACCCCGGCTTCACGCAGTTCCTCCTTCTTCGCTCTCATTGCAGAGCGGGTGTCTTTGGTCGCCATCGTGGCCTTTTCCAGGCCCGTCGCCTTCGCCCGGTTTTCTTCTTCAAGAAGCTGGCAGCGGTCGGCAGTATCTTTCAACTTTACAGTCATCTTGGACATTTTTTCTTTAGTCTTGCTATGTGTGGCCTTCTCGGCTCTTAACTCTTCGGCCGCCTTCAAAGCGGCCGCATTACTACTCCTTGCATGCTCCTTGGCTCGGGCAAGCTCTGCCCGAAGGGTCTCCACGGTGGCATCTCCATCTGTAGTCACAACATATTAAAGATACTGGCATCACGCTGCTCTTACCATGTGACATTCACCAGAAAAATCACCTACCCTATGCCTCGTCGAGCCGCTTGTTAACAAGCTCGATGTCGGCATCTGCCGCATCCAGTTGCCGCTTTAGTTCGGCAAACCCATTAGTCCGGCTAGCCACCGGAGCTTCAACCACCTGCACATGAAGGCGGTCTGGTTATTACCTGGGACTATGATCCTCTGTTTGCCGTCGTCCTCGACGACAACTAGAGTCTCAGGGGCTACTATCTACACAGGGCACACCTAAAAATGTGCGGCACTATCACAAATGTATATCATTTCACATACCTCAAAACCCATCAGTAGACTCATAAAGGCTTCATGCAACCCGCTTTCGGCGGACGAAATCCTTTCAATCACCGTACCCATCAATGTACGGTGCTCTTCTGAGATAGTCGCTCGCTCTAGCAGACCCTTCAGTACGTCCGACCGCATACCAGATGGTGCCGGACTCTTTTGATTGCTCTCTTCAAGAGCCGGATACTGGGGACTTCGGGTGGCCATAGGATTACCTTCTCGCCCTGCCGGATCAGGAGAAACCCTCTGTGACGACGCTTCAAGGTCGCCCGCTTCTTGAGCTGGGGAATCCGGGGGAGGCGTTTCTCTCTCCATCATCTTCGGAAGAAGATCCCCTGAAGACGAGCTCTGCTGAGAAGGGCTAAGATCCGAACTGCAAGATAAATGCTTCGGTTATTTTCCTTAGAGGTAAGGTAGTATATCTTCACTATTAAGTACTCCTTGATTACTTACAGCTCGTTAGAGGGCTGATCCCCGCGTGGACTTTGTGCGGCAAGAGCACCCTTCGAGGCAGGACCCTCTAGTGGAGTTTTCTTCTCCTGTTTGGAAACCTTGGTTTCCGAATCTTCAGAGGTAGTCCTCTTCCTTCCCCGGGGCGAGAGAATGTTAGATTCTTCCCCTTGGTTATCCTCCCTCACGGAGGCACTCATTCCCTCGGTTGGAATAGGTAGCGGTGGAGGCTCGCTTTCGCCCTCTTTATTCCCCCTCCATCTTCCTTTGAGGGCACCAGGCGAGGTGCTGGCTCGAGCATCTTTTCCAGCACCGGATTGTCCAAGCCTTCAGGAAGAGGGGCTGAACACCGGACCATCTTCGCCTTTGTTATCCAGTCTTGGTCAAAGAGCGATTCTTCAGAATGATGTCATGATAAATAAAAAGGCAGTGTGTTCGGCTAGGGGATTACTTACTTGGGCCGCGGTACAGTTGCTGCTCAGGCCCACGTCCTCTGTAATGTCCGGACACTCTATTTGGGGTCCAAAGAACGATTTGTACATCTCCTCGTGCGTCAGGCCGAGGAAATTCTGAATAGTGCGCGGTCCTTCCGGGTTGAATTCCCACATGCGGAGGGGCCGACGTTTGCAAGGCTGGACTCGACGAACCAGCATAACTTGCACTGCCATAACCAGACTGAAATGTCCTTCGAAGAGATCTTGGATGCGGCTCTACAGTATAGGCACATCCTTGGCTGGTCCCCAGCTCAGCCCCCTGCTAATCCATGACATCAGTTGTGGTGGAGGGCCCGAGCGAAAAGTGGGGGCAGCTACCCACTTGGCACTTCAGGGAGCTGTGACATAAAACCACTCCCGCTGCCACAATCCGGACACCTCTGGAAAGGAACCCTTCGGCCATGGAGCGCCGACAATTTTGCTTATTAGAGCACCTCCGCACGCTGCATGCTGCCCCTCAACCATCTTCGGCTTCACATCAAAGGTCTTGAGCCACAGGCCGAAGTGAGGGGTAATGCGGAGGAAGGCCTCACAAACGACAATGAATGACGAGATGTGAAGGAGGGAATCCGGGGCTAGATTGTGAAAATCCAGCCCATAATAGAACATAAGACCCCTAACAAAGGGATCCAGAGTGAGGCCTAGTCCTGGGAGATGAACACAACGCTCTCGTTGGGTTCGGGAGTAGGGATGACCTGCCCTAGGGTGGGCAGCCTATGAGAAATTTCGGCGGTCAGGTATCTGGCCTCCCTCAACTTCTTGATGTCCTCCTCCATGACGGAGGAAGGCATCCACTGGCCCTGAAGGCTGGATCTGGACATGATTGAAGGTCTGAAGCACCTGACCTGGGCTTTGGGTGTTAGAACTCGAGGCGGGGGAAGGATTCGATTGAGCACGGGAGGGAAAAAAGTAAAAGCCTTATCCCTTTGTAAAGAGGGTGAATATCAAGCGTCCTCCTCGTGGCCGTTTGGGACTTGCCTAAAATCTAGGAGTCCTAGGCACGGTTGGGTTACCCACGACCGTATTGATGAGAATCCCATAATAAGGGGAACACGATCTCCGCTTTGACAAGACGTGTCAAGAAACCGCCTCGCGTTATGTGCGGGGCTGGTTAAGGAAAAACGGTTCGAATAATTACCAGGCCGTGACATGATGTCATGCTGCCAAAACGTGTCAGCAGATTAGATTTTTGGAAATATTATTCTCTCTACGGTGGTATGTGGAACTTATTTTGCAGGGTCGGACACTATCCTTGTATTCAAATTCTTCCGTGGCGTATTCGGAGGAGGAACCCGCCTTGCAATGCCGAAGACAACACTGCACGCCGACTCATCGTCATTGAAGCCTGGTTCAGGGGCTACTAAGGGAGTCCTGGATTAGGGGGTCTCCGGACAGCCGGACTATATCCTTTGGCCGGACTATTGGACCATGAAGATACAAGATTGAAGACTTCGTCTCGTGTCCGGATGGGACTCTACTTGGCGTGGAAGGCAAGCTAGGCAATATGGATATGGATATCTCCTCCTTTGTAACCGACCTTGTGTAACCCTAGCCCTTTCCGGTGTCTATATAAACTGGAGAGTTTTAGTCCGTAGGACAACATACAATCATACCATAGGCTAGCTTTTAGGGTTTAGCCTCTCCGATCTCGTGGTAGATCAACTCTTGTACTACTCATATCATCAAGAATAAATCAAGCAGGACGCAGGGTTTTACTTCCATCAAGAGGGCCCGAACCTGGGTAAAACATCGTGTCCCCTGCCTCCTGTTACCATCTGCCTTAGACGCACAGTTCGGGACCCCCTACCCGAGATTCACCGGTTTTGACACCGACAATCACCAAGCAATACTTCCTACCCCAAGACTATCAAAATATGGAGGCCCAAAGAGATCTATGTGAAGGATCTCCAAAGGCCTCTTCGAGAAAATGATAGTCGTGGGAGGGTGAGCCTTTCCATGTAGCTTTCCTTCGATACAAGCACTGCAAGCACGATCTTTGGCAAAACTAACATTTGTTAGTCCACGGACATGGTCCCCCTTGAGAAGACTTTGCAAATATCTCATATTGACATGGGCTAAACGGTGATGCCAAAGCCATCCCACGTCAACTTTAGCCATAAGGCATGTCACGGTCTTAGTGAGTCACTCCGAAAAGTTGATCACATAGATACCGTTTTCGACATGCCCAGCAAAGGCTACTTTAAGAGTCTTGCTCCACAAGAGGGCCACGGTATCAACATCAAAAAAGGTGGCAAAACCCATGAGTGATAGTTGACGAAAGGAAAGTAAATTATATGCAAGGGACTCAACAAGCATGCCCTTCTCGATCGTAAGATCATTAGGATGAGGCGTCACCCCACTCGATGTTGGTGGGCATGGATGGAATCTTTTGCACGTCCACCACCAAGTCCTTGCTTCCGGTCAGATGATTAGTAGCTCCACTATCAAGCAACCATGAACCCCCACTGGAAGCAAACACCTACAAGAGATCAATGCTTGGTTTTAGGTACCCATTTTGTAATGGGTCCTTTGATGTTAGTAACGAGGGTCTTAGGAACCCAAATAGACCATTCAATGTACTCATAAGGAGAACCAAGAAATTTGGCATAAACATGCCCATCTCTAACACGGCACAACACATAGGAAGGGTTAAAGTCGCCGGCTTTGTTGGGAAGGGAAGCGTTGCCCTTCTTCGCATCACTACTGTCGTGGAATTGTCACGGTAGATGTCCTAGAAAAAGGACTTAGTCGTAGGGCCATCACAACTAGGAAGCTTAAAGGGGTTAATCGGGACAAAGGACACGAGAGGTTTTATACTAGTTCGGCCCCTTACGATGAAGGTAAAAGCCTACGTCTAGTTGTGTTGATATTGCTAGGGTTTCGACCACCAAGAGGCTAGTTCGCCGAGTTCGTTATCGATCTCTTGTTTCTTGCCCCAAGTCGCCATCGGGTCGTCCCCTTATATACATGGGTTGACGCCTAGTGGCTGATACGTCTCCAACGTATCTATAATTTTTGGTTGTTCCATGCTATTATATTACTAACCTTGGATGTTTTATATGCATTTATATGCTATTTTATATGATTTTTGGGACTAACCTAGTAACCTAGAGCCCAGTGCCAGTTTCTGTTTTTCCTTGTTTTAGAGTATCGCAGAAAAGGAAAATCAAACGGAGTCCAATTGACCTGAAACTTCACGGAACTTATTTTTGGAAGGAAAGCAACCCAGGAGACTTGGAGTGCACGTCAGGAAAGCAATGAGGGAGCCACGAGGCAGGGGGCGCGCCCACCCCCCTGGGCGCGCCCTCAACCCTCATGGGCCCCTCGTGGCTCCCCTGACGTATCTCTTCTGCCTATATATCTCCATATACCCTAAAAACATTGGGGAGCACAATAGATCGGGAGTTCTGCTGCCAGAAGCCTCCATAGCCACCGAAAGCCAATCTAGACCCGTTCCAGCACCCTGCCAGAGGGGGAATCCCTCTCCGGTGGCCATCTTCATCATCCCGGTGCTCTCCATGACGAGGAGGGAGTAGTTCTTTGTAACGCCCCGATACCGATGCGCCAGGTATCTTCCAGTTATTCGCTGTTGTTGCCTTGTCATTGCTTGCATGTCATGCATCACATATCATTTCATCATGTGCATTTCATTTGCATACATGTTCGTCTCATGCATCCGAGCATTTTCCCCCGTTGTCCGTTTTGCAATCCGGCGCTCCTATGTTACCCGGTGTCCCTTTCTACCTGTTTTTGTGTGCGGGTGTTAAACATTCTCGGATTGGACCAAGACTTGTCATGCGGCCTTGGTTTACTACCGGTAGACCGCCTGTCAAGTTTCGTACCATTTGGACTTCGTTTGATACTCCAACGGTTAACCGAGGGACCGAAAAGGCCTCATGTGTGTTGCAGCCCAACACCCCTTCAAAATGGCCCAAAACCCACCTAAACCTCCTCCATCATCTAGAGCATTCAATCACGATTGTGTGGCCGAAAACCGCACCTCATTTGGACTCTCCTAGATCCCTCTACCTATAAATATGTGTCTCCCTCTGAAAATCCCGCAGTCCAAACCCTAGATCCAACTCCCGCACGCCGCCGGACATGTCCGTCCCGCCGCTAGACGTGTCCGCCGCCGCCGCCACGTTGCTCCGGCCAATACCAGGCCGCCACGTCATCGCCCCCGCCCCCGCGCCCAACCGGAGCCTGCCACTTGTCCCGCCGCCGCCCTACCACCACACGGCCCGGGGAAGCCCATCGCAGGCCCGCCCGGGCCCGGATCTGCGCACCGCCACCGCTGGGTATCGTCGCCACCCGTGCACCAGGCGCCCCGTTCGCCGGCGTCCAGCCTCGCCGCCTCGGTCGCCGGAGCACCGCGCCCCGCCGCCCGAGCTGCTGCTCTCGCCGGCGCGCCGCTCGCCAACGCCGGGACCACCGCGCCTCGCTGCCTCGGTTGCCGTGCACCGCCGCCTCGCTGCCGGCGAACTCCGCCTCGCCGTGCCGCCTCCACCCCGCCGATGCTCGTCTCCGTTCGCCGCCCCAGCCAGATCCGGGCGGGTGGACGAGATCCACCCATCTTGCTATCCAAATGCCGCGCCCTGCGCCTGGATCTCTTCGTACCGCTTCTCCTCGTCCGCCCGTTGACTTTTCCCGCGGGGTAATATTTCCACTAAGTCCCCAGATCTCAGTAATTTTTATGCAAACTTCATCATGGCATAACTGTGCAACCGTTGCTCCGATTCGTGCGTGTAGCATATCAAAATGTTCGTCTTGATGAGTACATCATTTCATCTCATTGCATCATTTTCATTTGAGCTCATCTTGATGCCCGAAATGCTATTGGAAGAGGGCCATGTGATGTTTATGTCAGATCTATTTCAGCAACTGGCCTTTTGTCATTTTTGCCATGATTAATGTGTGCATGCTATGATGCTGAGCTCTAGATGTGTTTTGTAGAATGCCATGCCATATTTACGGGGGTGTATGCCATGTATTTTTGTGATCTTTGTGGTGACTAGCACAAGCATGCTAAGTAGCTTACTCAATGATGTTGATTTCAGGGACTTAGAATTTCACAAAGTCCTTGTCCTGATATTGTTTTTATGCCATATATTTATGTTGTTTTCTAGTGATCCGTGCCTCTTTTGAGGATGATCAGTAAGGATGTTTTGTTAATATTGTGGTGCTCTATCCATCCATGTCTTTGTTTGCATTTATGAAGCACCCTAGCTTGAGTCAATCGAGCTCTACTTTTGCTATAAATGTTCCTGGCAGATTGTTAACATGTTTAGCGATTTTGCCGAGCTTGTTGTTGTTGATCCGTGCATGCTATGTTGTTGTTCTTGCCATGTCTAGCTTCTATGTCATGTCTTCTTGCTGGGTGTATGCTTAGTAGGTCATGCCATGCTTTGTAGTGAGTGCATCGAGATCGTAAACATGCCTACTTGTTAACTGTTTTGCCATGCTCCAGTTTTTCACTAAGTCTGAATCTGTTTATGTTTTTGCTATGTTCACATGCTTGCAATTGTATTTTCTGATCCCTTTTGGCTCATGGTCACTAAGGGCCTTTTGTTATATGCTTAGATTAGATTCATGCCAGGCCTTGATTTGCCATGATATGTTCCTATAGCATGTAGTTTTCATGCTCTAAAGATTGCTTCCTGATGATAATTCCTGACTTGCTGTTAATTTCACTTAAGTCTGTAACCTGTTATCATTTGCACTTTTGCCATGCTTGTTTGAACCTGTTAATGGATGAATTAGCCGTAGCTCAGTGTTCATCTTTTGTCAAGCATCATGAGTGGATCCCTGCCATGTATTTTGTTGTTATGTTCGAGTGCTGTAGCATATTTATCTTGATGCATTTAGTTGGTCACTTGCTGATTATCGCAGACCGGTGCCATATTTGTTTTGCTTGCCATTTCCAAACCGTGCATCCGATTCCGGTGATCTTTATATCGATTTCGACCGAAATCAACTCCCCTTTCCAGTGGCCTCTTGGATTTCCAAGTTGAGGCCAGGTTCAATCAGTTCTTTCCAAATCATGCATATGCACCGCATACCGTATCCCGCATATCATGCCATGTTCATGTGTTGGTTTTTTACTATGTTGTGTGTTTCTTTCTGGTGTTGCTTCTTTGGGTTGGTTCCGATAACATCGCGTTTGTGAGGAACCGTTCTACTACGCCCGTTTGTCTTCTTCATGGACTCGTTCTTCTTCCTTGCGGGATTTCAGGCAAGATGACCATACCCTCGAAATCACTTCTATCTTTGCTTGCTAGTTGCTCGCTCTTTTGCTATGCCTATGCTGCGATACCTACCACTTGCTTATCATGCCTCCCATATTGTTAAGCCAAGCTTCTAACCCACCTTGTCCTAGCAAACCGTTGTTTGGCTATGTTACTGCTTTGCTCAGCCCCTCTTATAGCGTTGTTAGTTGCAGGTGAAGATTGGAGTTTGTTCCTTGTTGGAACATGGATATTTTGTTGGGATATCACAATATCTCTTATTTAAATTAATGCATCTATATACTTGGTAAAGGGTGAAAGGCTCGGCCTTATGCCTGGTGTTTTGTTCCACTCTTGCCGCCCTAGTTTCCGTCATATCGGTGTTATATTCCCGGATTTTGCGTTCCTTACACGGTTGGGTTATAATGGGAACCCCTTGACAGTTCGCCTTGAATAAAACTCCTCCAACAATGCCCAACATTGGTTTTACCATTCGCCACCTAGCCTCTTTTTCCCTTGGGTTCCGCGGACTCAAGGGTCATCTTTATTTTAACCCCCCGGGCTAGTGCTTCTCTAAGTGTTGGTCCGAACTGAGCTACCTGCGGGGCCACCTCGGGGAAACTTGAGGGTTGGTTTTAGTCGTAGCTAGTATCATCTGAGTGTGCCCTGAGAATGAGATATGTGCAGCTCCTATCGGGATTTGTCGGCACATTCGGGCGGTGTTGCCGAACTTGTTTTACCATTGTCGAGGATGTCTTGTAACCGGGATGCCGAGTCTGATCGGAATGTCTTGGGAGAAGGAATATCCTTTGTTGACCGTGAGAGCTTGTGATGGGCTAAGTTGGGACTCCACTGCAGGGATTTGAACTTTCGTAAGCCGTGCCCGTGGTTATGGGCAGATGGGAATTTGTTAATGTCTGGTTGTAGAAAACCTGAAGTTTATCTTAGTTAAAACGCATCAACCGTGTGTGTTACCATGATGGTCTCTTCTCGACGGGGTCCGGGAAGTGAACACGGTGTTGGAGTTATGTTTGGCGTAGGTTGTTCTAGGATCACTTCTTGATCATAGTTTCTCGACCGTGATTTGCCTTCTCTTCCCGCTCTCATTTGCGTATGTTAGCCACCATATATGCTAGGCGCTTGCTGCAGCTCCACCTCATACCTTTTACCTTTCCTATAAGCTTAAATAGTCTTGATCGCGAGGGTGTGAGATTGCTGAGTCCCCGTGACTCACAGATACTTCCAAAACCAGTTTGCAGGTACCGATGATATCGTGCAGGTGACGCAGCCGAGCTCAAGGAGGAGCTCGATGAAGATCTCGTTCTTTATGTTGTTCCGTTTTCCAGTCGATCAGTAGTGGAGCCTAGTTGGGGTCGATCGGGGATCTGTGTAGCTTTTGGGGTAGTCTTATTTTATTTTGGGTTCCATAGTCGGACCTTGATTGTATCTGGTTTATGTAATGCTTTATTCATGTAATTGTGTGAAGTGGCAAGTGTAAGCCAACTATGTATCTTTTCCCCTTAATGTATTACATGGGTTGTTGTGAAGATTACCTCACTTGCGACATTGCTTTCAATGCGGTTATGCCTCTAAGTCGTGCTTCGACACGTGGGAGATATAGCCGCATCGAGGGCGTTACAAGTTGGTAATCAGAGCCATCCCCAACTTTAGGAGCCCCCTGCTTGATTGAATCGCTGGCGTTGTTGAGTCTAGAAAAATGTTTTGAGTCATTTAGTTTTATATATATTGGAGAGTAGGACTTCTTTTTACTCCTCAGTCCCTTCGTTGCTCTGGTGAGGCATCTTGACGTAGAGTTTTGACTCTTTTGTTCGCAAATTTCACTAATTTTTTTAGGATCACGCGGGTATCTTGGAATCGTTCCGATGGTTTTGTGACGAGAACATTGTTCTTGGTGCCTCCTGACATTTAGGGGTTGTGGCAGTGTCCCGGGGAGTTGAGCTCCGAGGTGTTGTCGTCACAATTTTATCGTTGCAGTTCTGGAATACCTGAGTTTTTCACCGACATCGAAAATCTCTTTTATGAAGTTGTTGGTGAGATAACCTCGACACCACCTAGTACTGGGGCGGGAGTTCGGGAGTATTGCCATAACTCGTATAACGGATGCTTTTCGAAGGTTGAGGTAAACGATTTCCGAAGGTTTCTTGGTTATGTGTTGAAGGATGGATACAGCTGGATATAGGATTTGCTAGTTTTGGGTGAGATATTATGCTTCCCGTATATCCCCGACACCTGATTGCATAACCAGAAAGTTTCGGGAGTTTATAAGTGGGAATTCAAGTAGCTCTTAGGATATCTTTCCGACAGATGTATGATATGAAATTGGGGTTTGACGTCTAGTGGTCCGCCTATCCACGGTTGGTTTTATAGTGGTCTCGTTGTGTCTTAAAGAGTCCTTGGTTATGCCAACTCGGGGACGCTTCGTATGTCATGTGCACTGCCTTGTACATGATGGTGCTGTATGATCGAGCCCGTGTAGGCCCCACCACGAAAACTTCGGATGAAGTCTCTATCATATGTTTGTTCCGGCTTATTCTGCAAGCCAATCCTTGTTTTTGTTTTGAGTTGTGGTATTCGAGTTGCTTTGAAGTCAAATGTTGATTCCATACCTTTCCTAAGCGGTGTTCTCATATTCCTATGTGAATACTAATCCTTCTCGATCATCAAGTCTGTCATGTCAATCCTTTTCAACCGGCGTGTTTTCTTTTCAAGTGGATTCGATTATTTCAACATCCGCAAAGATCAACTCAAAGTCTTCTCAACGTTATTTGTTCCATCCGTCCCCAAGTTACCTTTGTTTTTTCCCGCCCACCCACCATTTTTCTTCAAGGAATCAGATTTCTTAATCAAGTATCCTTTTATTGGATATGAATTCTCCCCATTCTGTTCCGTCAATATTCTTACCCGGTGGTTCTCGTGAAGATGCTCTACACGTTTATCATTCTTAATTCTTTTTCTTCTCCGGTGGAACCAATTCAAGCTTTGTTGATCATATCCTTTCCTCATTTCAAATACCTTCTCTTGCTGGTGCACCTCATATTCAGTCATTTCTCGCTATTCAATTGTTCCGGAGTGCTCAAGATATCCCGAAGATTCGTGCTTACACTCTGCTTTCATTCAAGCTCTTTCGAGGATGTTATCTCATTCAAGCTGTTTAATTCAACCGGTGCTATCTCCTTTTCAAGTAATTGTTCTATGGTGTTTTTCTCTTGAGTGGGCCCTAACCCACAGGTCTTTCCCAGGATCTTACCTGACTCTTCTAATTTTCACTGGAGGTGTTCTCAAATTCTTTTCAAAGTTTGACGTAAGAATGATTTATCATCAGTCAAATGTCTTTCACCAAGGTCTTTCAATTTTTTTCATTGTTGGTTCAACCTCTTCGCTTTTCATTATTTCGGAGTGCCTCAACAATTCATGGTAGTGTTTCTCGTCATCATTCTCGAATTTTGAAGACCGAAGAAGATTTTTTTCCCTCTTAATCTTGCTCCTTTCTCTTCAAGATTCATGGTTCTAACTTGATGCCATCCTCTCATAATTGTTTTGATTGTGAGAATTCTTTTCACCTATGCGGAGCAATTCAAGAGTCTTCTCAGTTTGATTATCTAGAGCCCATCATTTCAGAAGACCTATTCATTCTCAGCCTGCATCTATCATGCTACAAATCCCACTGATGCATCATTCAATATTCT
Source organism: Triticum aestivum (assembly GCF_018294505.1). NCBI lineage: Eukaryota > Viridiplantae > Streptophyta > Magnoliopsida > Poales > Poaceae > Triticum > Triticum aestivum. Next base: position 625,700,915 of record NC_057806.1, on the reverse strand, counting down.
TTAATCAGCACACGATCTCTTCATTTTAGTTGTATCCAAATCCCCTCAAGTATCCTCATTCATTCTCTAATTCTTACCGGTGATTCATCCCTTTTACTTCGTTCATTTCCAATTCTTACGGTGGTTCATTCAAGATTTCTCTTCTTTATCAATTTATTCATTGTTTCAATCCTACCGGTGGTTCGTTGAAGACTTTCTCAAGTTGGCGCTATGTCTATCTTAATCCTTTCTACGAGAATAAGTAGTATGCCAAATCCTTTGGTTGTTCATCAATTTAATTGGTGAAGGATACGCATAACATAATTCTTATTCTTGTTTCATCCAAGTGATTAATTCCTTATTCCGGAGCCTCATCAAAATTCTTGGTTTCAATTGTTTCATCTTTTCTTTTTCGGAGTTCCAAGCTCTCTCAATTTATTTCATCGCGAAGATCTATCTAATCATTGCAAGGATTCACCTTGTGTTTTCAACTTCTCTTTCTTCTTGTTATCTTTTTGTTACCGGAGTTCTTCATGAAGGTTCTACATGATGGTTTCATCAAGGATTTAATTTCCTTCTCGAAAGTGTTCATCAACATTCTTTTCTAAGGAGCTCAAGTATTCTTCTTCGTGCAATCCGGAGTGCAATTCTTTCTACCATATTATTGGAGGTGGTATTATGTCATTCTTGATAATTTGAGTTCATGTTTCATGATTCACATGTTGTTAAGAATGAGATATTTTAAATCCATCTACCTTTTCATTGGAGTTATCTTGTGTCAGGTTTCACCTAAAGCCTTTCCTAAGGACTGTTGCTATTTATGGTGCTCATAAATGACCCAAGTTCTTCATCTATCCTCCCTGTGAAATAGCTTTCTCGTCTCCTTGTTCATACCAATCCAATTCTTTTTGCCGTGAGTGACAGGTTGTCACCTCATAATTTGAGATGTATTCCATATGACCATATCAAGCTTATCCTTTCGTTGTTGGATTTCCAACAACTCCACTCGACCCTTCTCCTAAGGATGCCTTTTCAAGCTCTTTTGTGGCAGAAGTTGGCATTTTCTTCTCCATTCTCCTATTTCAATTATCTATCTTCTATTCTTTCGTTTCAGAGGCATTGCGATCTTGTTCTTTTCACACATCATCTCGTTTTGTCAAAGATCATGTTCTTTTCACGCCTATCCATTTAACCGGAGTGTTGTGCCCTTTTGCTCAAGTTCTTTTCGCCTTATCAAGCCTGGCATCTCTTTTCAACCGGAGTGCTGTTTGAGATATTTCTTACCCCTTGTTCCATTCTTTCAATAGTTCCGGAGGCATTGTGTTGTGATTTCATCAAGTATCTTCTCATCTTATCAAGTTCTTATTCAATTCCTTTTCTTTTCAACCGGAGTGCTGCCCGAATTTGTTCTTCCTTGTTCCTCTTTTCTAACGGGGTGTTTTCAACTTCGTTCATCTCCATTGTATTCTTTTCTCGAAATGGCTTAACCTTTTCAAGGTTCTTTGGTTTCACTCGTTTGTCAAAGAAGCAACTTAGTTTTACCTCTTCTCTTTCTCTTCCATTTTCCCTCCGGTGCCATTCTAGATCTTGGGACGAGATCCTCTCATAGTGGTGGAGTGTTGTAACGCCCCGAGACCGATGCGCCAGGTGTCTTCCAGTTATTCGCTGTTGTTTCCTTGTCATTGCTTGCATGTCATGCATCGCATATCATGCCATCATCTGCATTTCATTTGCATACATGTTCATCTCATGCATCCGAGCATTTTCCCCTGTTGTCCATTTTGCAATCCGGCGCTCCTATGTCACCCGGTGTCCCTTTCTACCTCTTTTCATGTGCGGGTGTTAAACGTTCTCGGATTGGACCGAGACTTGTCATGCGGCCTTCGTTTACTACCGGTAGACCACCTGTCAAGTTTCGTACCATTTGGACTTTGTTTGATACTCCAACGGTTAACCGAGGGACCGAAAAGGCCTCGTGTGTGTTGCAGGCCAAAACCCCTCCAAAGTGGCCCAAAACCCAGCTAAACCTCCTCCATCATCTAGAGCGTTCGATCACGATCGCGTGGCCGAAAACCGCACCTCATTTGGACTCTCCTAGCTCCCTCTACATATAAATATGTGTCTTCCTCCGAAAATCCCGCAGCCCAAACCCTAGATCCAACTCCAGCACGCCGCCGGACATGTCCGTCCCACCGCTGGACGTGTCCGCCGCCGCCGCTAAGTCGCTCCGGCCAATACCAAGCCGCCACGTCATCGCCACCGCCCCCGCGCCCAACCAGAGCCTGCCACTTGTCCTGCCGCCGCCCTACCACCGCGCGGCCCGGGGAAGCCCATCGCGGGCCCGCCCGGGCCCGGATCTGCGCACGCCGCCACTGGGTATCGTCGCTGCCCGTGCACCAGGCGCCCCGTTCGCCGGTGTCCTGCCTCGCCGCCTCGGTCGCCGGAGCACCACGCCCTGCCGCCTTGGTTGCAGTGCTCCCCCGCCCAGCGCCACTTCGCCCACCGCCCGAGCTGCTGCTCTCGCCGGCGCGCCGCTCGCCGACGCCGGGACCATCGCGCCTCACCGCCGGCGAACTCCGCCTCGCCGTGCCGCCTCCACCCCGCCGGCGCTCGTCTCCGTTCACCGCCCCGGCCAGATCCGGGCAGGTGGCGAGATCCACCCGTCCCGCTATCCAAACGCCGCGCCCCGCGCTTGGATCTCTTCGTCCCGCTTCTCCTCGTTCGCCCGTTGACTTTTCCCGCGGGGTAATATTTCCACTAAGTCCCCAGATCTTAGTAATTTTATGCAATCTTCATCATGGCATAACTCTGCAACCGTTGCTCCTATTCGTGCTTGTAGCATATCAAAATATTCGTCTCGACGAGTACATCATTTCATCTCATTGCATCATTTTCATTTGAGCTCATCTTGATGCCCGAAATGCTGTTGGAAGAGGGCTATGTGATGTTTATGTCAGATCTGTTTCAGCAAATGGCCTTTTTCCATTTTTGCCATGATTAATGTGTGCATGCTATGATCCTGAGCTCTACATGTGTTTTGTAGAATGCCATGCCATCTTTATAGGGGTGTATGCCATGTATTTTTGTGATCTTTGTGGTGACTAGCACAAGCATGCTAAGTAGCTTACTCAATGATGTTGATTTCAGGGACTTAGAATTTCACAAAGTCCTTGTCCTGATATTGTTTTTATGCCATATGTTCATGTTGTTTCCTAGTGATCCGTGCCTCTTTTGAGGATGATCAGTAAGGATGTTTTGTTAATATTGTGGTGCTCTATTCATCCATGTCTTTGTTTGCATTTATGGAGCACCCTAGCTTCAGTCAATCGAGCTCTACTTTTGCTATAAATGTTCCTGGCAGATTGTTAACATGTTTAGCGATTTTGCCGAGCTTGTTGTTGTTGATCCGTGCATGCTATGTTGTTGTTCTTTCCATGTCTAGCTTCTATGTCATATCTTCTTGCTGGGTGTATGCTTAGTAGGTCATGCCATGCTTTATAGTGAGTGCATCGAGCTCGTAAACATGCCTACTTGTTAACTGTTTTGCCATGCTCCAGTTTTTCACTAAGTCTGAATCTGTTTATGTTTTTGCTATGTTCACATGCTTGCAATTGTATTTTCTGATCCCTTTTGGCTCATGGTCACTAAGGGCCTTTTGTTATATGCTTAGATTAGCTTCATGCCAGGCCTTGCTTTGCCATGATATGTTCCTGTAGCATGTCGTTTTCATGATCTAAAGATTGCTTCCTGATGATAATTCCTGACTTGCTGTTAATTTCACTTAAGTCTGTAACCTGTTATCATTTGCACTTTTTCCATGCTTGTTTGAACCTGTTAATGGATGAATTAGCCGTAGCTCAGTGTTCATATTTTGTCAAGCATCATGAGTGGATCCCTGCCATGTATTTTGTTGTTATGTTTGAGTTCTGTAGCATATTTATCTTGATGCATTTAGTGGTCACTTGCTGATTATCGCAGACCGGTGCCATATTTGTTTTGCTTGCCATTTCCAAACCGTGCATCCGATTCCGGTGATCTTTATATCGATTTCGACCGAAATAAACTCCCCTTTCTAGTGGCACTCTCGTATTTCCAAGTTGTTGCCAGGTTCAATCACTTCTTTCCAAATCATGCATATGCACCGCATACCGTATCCCGCATATCATGCCAAGTTCATGTGTTGGTTGTTTACTATGTTGTGTGTTTCTTTCCGGTGCTGCTTCTTTGGGTTGGTTCCGATAACGTCGCGTTTGTGAGGAACCGTTCGACTACATCCGTTTGTCTTCTTCATGGACTCGTTCTTCTTCCTTGCGGGATTTCAGGCAAGATGACCATACCCTCGAAATCACTTCTAACTTTGCTTGCTAGTTGCTCGCTCTTTTACTATGCCTATGCTGCGATACCTATCACTTGCTTATCATGCCTCCCATATTGTTAAGCCAAGCCTCTAACCCACCTTGTCCTAGCAAACCGTTGTTTGGCTATGTTACCGCTTTGCTCAGCCCCTCTTATAGCGTTGTTAGTTGCAGGTGAAGATTGGAATTTGTTCCTTGTTAGAACATGGATATTTTGTTGCGATATCACAATATCTCTTTTTAAATTAATGCATCTATATACTTGGTAAAGGGTGGAAGGCTCGGCCTTATGCCTGGTGTTTTGTTCCACTCTTGCCGCCCTAGTTTCCGTCATATCGGTGTCATGTTCCCGGATTTTGCGTTCCTTACACGGTTGGATTATAATGGGAACCCCTTGACAGTTCGCCTTGAATAAAACTCCTCCAGCAATGCCCAACATTGGTTTTACCATTCGCCACCTAGCCTCTTTTTCTCTTGGGTTCCGCGGACTCAAGGGTCATCTTTATTTTAACCCCCCCGGGCCAGTGCTTCTCTAAGCGTTGGTCCGAACTGAGTTGCCTGCGGGGCCACCTCGGGGAAACTTGAGGGTTGGTTTTACTCGTAGCTAGTCTCATCTGAGTGTGCCCTGAGAACGAGATATGTGCAGCTCCTATCGAGATTTGTCGGCACATTCGGGCGGTGTTGCCAGACTTGTTTTACCATTGTCGAGGATGTCTTGTAACCGGGATGTCGAGTCTGATCGGAATGTCTTGGGAGAAGGAATATCCTTCGTTGACCGTGAGAGCTTGTGATGGGCTTAGTTGGGACTCCCCTAGAGGGATTTGAACTTTCGAAAGCCGTGCCCGCGGTTATGAGCAGATGGGAATTTGTTAATGTCCGGTTGTAGAAAACCTAAAGTTTATCTTAATTAAAACGCATCAACCGTGTGTGTTACCGTGATGGTCTCTTCTCGGCGGGTCCGGGAAGTGAACCCGGTGTTGGAGTTATGTTTGGCGTAGGTTTTTCTAGGATCACTTCTTGATCATAGTTTCTCAAGCATGCTTTGCCTTCTCTTCTTGTTCTCATTTGCGTATGTTAGCCACCATATATGCTAGTCGCTTGCTGCCGCTCCACCTCATACCTTTTATGTTTCCTATAAGCTTAAATAGTCTTGATCGCGAGGGTGTGAGATTGCTGAGTCCCCGTGACTCACAGATACTTCCAAAACCAGTTTGCAGGTACCGATGATATCGTGCAGGTGACGCAACCAAGCTCAAGGAGGAGCTCGATGAAGATCTCGTTCTTTATGTTGTTCCATTTTCCAGTCGATCAGTAGTGGAGCCTAGTTGGGGTCGATTGGGGATCTGTGTAGCTTTTGGGGTAGTCTTCTTTTGTTTTGGGTTCCGTAGTCGGACCTTGATTGTATCTGGTTTATGTAATGCTTTATTCATGTAATTGTGTGAAGTGGCGAGTGTAAGCCAACTATGTATATTTTCCACTTAATGTATTACATGGGTTGTTGTGAAGATTACCTCACTTGCGACATTGCTTTCAATGCAGTTATGCCTCTAAGTCGTGCTTCGACACGTGGGAGATATAGCCGCATCGAGGGTGTTACATTCTCCCTCGGGGCTCAGGGTATGTACCAGTAGCTATGTGTTTGATCTCTCTCTCTCTCTCTCTCTCTCTCTCTCGTGTTCTTGATTTGGCATGATCTTGATGTATCGCGAGCTTTGCTATTATAGTTGGATCTTATGTTTCTTCTCCCTCTCTACTCTCTTGTAATGGATTGAGTTTCCCCTTTGAAGTTATCTTATCAGACTGAGTATTTAAAGATATGAGAACACTTGATTTATGTCTTCCTGTGCATATCTATGGTGACAATGGGATATCACGTGATTCACTTGATGTATGTTTTGGTGACCAACTTGCGGGTTCCACCCATGAACTTATGCATAGGGGTTGGCACACGTTTTCGTCGTGATTCTCCGGTAGAAACTTTGGGGCACTCTTTGAGGTCCTATTTGTTGGTTGAATAAATGAATCCGAGATTGTGTGATGCATATCGTATAATCATACCCACGGATACTTGAGGTGACATTGGAGTATCTAGGTGACATTAGGGTTTTGGTTGATTTGTGTCTTAAGGTGTTATTCTAGTACGAACTCTAGGGCTGTTTGTGACACTTATAGGAATAGCCCAACGGATTGATTGGAAAGAATAACTTTGAGGTGGTTTCGTACCCTACCATAATCTCTTTGTTTGTTCTCCGCTATTAGTGACTTTGGAGTGACTCTTTGTTGCATGTTGAGGGATAGTTATGTGATCCAATTATGTTATTATTGTTGAGGGAACTTGCACTAGCGAAAGTATGAACCCTAGGCCTTGTTTCAACGCATTGCAGTACCGTTTATGCTCACTTTATCATTAGTTACCTTGCTGTTTTTATAATTTCAGATTACAAAAACCTTTATCTACTATCGATATACCACTTGTGTCACCATCTCTTGGCCGAACTAGTGCACCTATACAATTTACCATTGTATTGGATGTGTTGGGGACACAAGAGACTCTTTGTTATTTGGTTGCAGGGTTGCTTGAGAGAGACCATCTTCATCCTACGCCTCCTACGGATTGATAAACCTTAGGTCATCCACTTGAGGGAAATTTGCTACTGTCCTACAAACCTCTGCACTTGGAGGCCCAACAACGTCTACAAGAAGAAGGTTGTGTAGTAGACATCAAGCTCTTTTCTGGCGCCATTGCTGGGGAGGTTAGCGCTTGAAGGTATATCTTTAGATCTTGCAATCGAATCTTTTTGTTTCTTGTTTTAGCACTAGTTTAGTTTATAAAAGAAAACTACAAAAAAATATGGAATTGAGTTTGTCTCATACGCTTCATCTTTTTAATATCTTTCATGAGTATTATGGAAAGGAAAATTGTGCCAAAGTGTTAGAAGAAGAATGCATTAAAATGTTTGGCACTAAATATTTGAATGATGAGCATGATTGCAATGTTTTTAGTATGAATTCCTTGAATATCTATGATGCTAATGATATGCAAAGCCACAAGCTTGGGGAAGCTATGTTTGATGAAGATGATATTTTTTGTCCCCCAAGTTTTGATGCACAAATCTATTATGATTAAAGCATGCCTCCTATTTATGATGATTATATTGATTAAAATGGATTTGGAGAGGTCATGACTTTATTTTGTGATGAATCCACTATTTCAGAAGAGGTTCCAATTGATTATGAGAACATAGTTGCTATCTATGATGATTATTGTGATGACTTGTATGCTATAAAGAATAATGATATCCATAAAACGTGTCATCATGATTTTAGTTTTCAATTGGATTATGCCTCACATGATAATTATTTTGTTGAGTTTGCTCCCACTATTATTCATGAGAAGAATTTTGCTTGTGTGGAGAGTAATAAAATTTATATGCTTGTAGATCATGAAAAGAATGATTTAGGTGCTGGTTATATTGTTGAATTCATTCATGATGCTACTGAAAATTATTATGAGGGAGGAATATATGCTTGTAGGAATTGCAATAATATCAAGTTTCCTCTCTTTGTGCTTAAAGTTTAGAAGTTATGCTTGTTTTACCTTCCTATGCAAGTTGATTCTTGTTTCCATAAGTTGTTTGCTCACAAAATCCCTATGCATAGGAAGTGGGTTAGACTTAAATGTGCTAGTCATATTGTTCATGATGCTCTCTTTATGTTTCAATTCTTATCTTTTATGTGAGCATCGTTGAAATCATCATGCCTAGCTAGGGGCGTTAAACGATGGCGCTTGTTGGGAGGCAACCCAACTTTATTTTTGTTCCTGTTTACAAATAAATAATTCATCTAGCCTCTGTTTAGATGTGGTTTTATGCTTTTAATTAGTGTTTGTGCCAAGTAGAACCTTTGGGAAGACTTGGGGAAAGTCTTGTTGATCAGGCTGTAAAAAACAGAAACTTTAGCGCTCACGAGAATTGCTGCCATGTTTATTTGGAGAGTGCTATTTAGTTAATTATTTTTTAAGATGATTAATATATAAATTACTCACGTCCAGCAATTTATTTGAGAATTTTATGAGTTCCAGAAGTATATGTTTGATCCATATTACTACAGACTGTTCTGTTTTTGACAGATTCTGTTTTCTATGTGTTGTTTGCTTATTTTGATGAATCTATGAGTAGTATCGGAGGGTATGAACCATAGATAAGTTGGAATACAGTAGATATTACACCAATATGAATTTAGAATGAGTTCATTACAGTACCTAAGTGGTGATTTATTTTCTTATACTAACGGAGCTCACGAGTTTTTTGTTAAGTTTTATGTTGTGAAGTTTTCAAGTTTTGGGTGAAGATTCGATGGACTATGGAATAAGGAGTGGCAAGAGCCTAAGCTGGGGGATTCCCAAGGCACCCCAAGGTAATATTCAAGGACAACCAAGAGCCTAAGCTTGGGGATTTCCCGGAAGGCATCCCCTCTTTCGTCTTCGTTCATCGGTAACTTTACTTGGAGCTGTATTTTTATTCGCCACATGATATGTGTTTTGCTTGGAGCGTCATTTTATTTTCTTTTGTTTTTCTTGCTGTTTGAATAAAATACCAAGATATGAAATTCTTAAATGTTATAGAGTTTTCACATAGTTGCATAATTATTCGACTACTCATTGAGCTTCACTTATATCCATCGGAGTAGTTTGTCATTTGCTCTAGTACTTCACTTATATCTTTTTAGAGCATGGTGGTGGTTTTATTTTGTAGAAATAGATGAACTCTCATGCTTCACTTATATTATTTTAAGAGTCTTAAATAGCATGGTAATTTGCTTAAATAATCCTAATATGCTAGGTATTCAAGATTAGTAAAAAAATTCCTATGAGTGTTTTGAATTCTAAGAGAAGTTTGATGCTTGATGATTGTTTTGAGATATGGAGGTAATAATATCAAAGTCATGCTAGTTGAGTAGTTGTGAATTTGAGAAGTGCTTGTGTTGAAGTTTGCAAGTCCCGTAGCATGCACGTATGGTAAACGTTATGTAACAAATTTGAAACATGAGGTGTTATTTGATTGTCTTCCTTATGAGTGGCGGTCGGGGACGAGCGATGGTCTTTTCCTACCAATCTATCCTCCTAGGAGCATGCACGTAGTGCCGAGGTTTTTGATGACTTGTAGATTTTTGCAATAAGTATGTGAGTTATTTATGACTAATGTTGAGTCCATGGATTATACGCACTCTCACCCTTCCATCATTGCTAGCCTCTTCGGTACCGTGCATTGCCCTTTCTCACATTGAGAGTTGGTGCAAACTTCGTCGGTGCATCCAAACCCCGTGATATGATACGCTCTTTCACACATAAACCTCCTTATATCTTCCTCAAAACAACCACCATACCTACCTATTATGGCATTTCCATAGCCATTCCGAGATATATTGCCATGCAACTTTCCACCATTCCGTTTATCATGACACATTCATCATTGTCATATTGCTTAGCATGATCATGTAGTTGACATAGTATTTGTGGCAAAGCCACCGTTCATAATTCTTTCATACATGTCACTCTTGGTTCATTGCATATCCCGGTACACCGCCGAAGGCATTCATATAGAGTCATCTTTTGTTCTAGCATCGAGTTGTAAATAAATAGAAGTGTGATGATCATCATTTTCTAGAGCATTGTCCCAAGTGAGGAATAAAAAAAGAGAGAGAAAGGCAATAAAAAAAGAGAAAGTCCATAAAAAAGAGAAGGCCCCAAAAAATGAGAGAAAAAGAGAGAAGGGACAATGCTACTATCCTTTGCCACACTTGTGCTTCAAAGTAGCACCATAATCTTCATGATAGAGAGTCTCTTGTTTTGTCACTTTCATATACTAGTGGGAATTTTTCATTATAGAACTTGGTTTGTATATTCCAACAATGGGCTTCCTCAAGTGCCCTAGATCTTCGTGAGCAAGCAAGTTGGATGCACACCCACTTAGTTTCTTTTGTTGAGCTTTCATACATTTATAGCTCTAGTGCATCCGTTGCATGGGAATCCCTACTCCTCGCATTAACATCAATCGATGGGCATCCCCATAGCTCATTGATTAGCCTCGTTGATGTGAGACTTTCTCCTTTTTTGTCTTCTCCAATACCCCCCATCATCATATTCTATTCCACCCATAGTGCTATGTCCATGGCTCGCACTCATGTATTGCATGAAGGTTTATGAGTTTGAGATTACTAAAGTATGAAACAATTGCTTGGCTTGTCATCGGGGTTGTGCATGATGAGAGCATTCTTGTGTGACGAAAATGGAGCATGACTAAACTATATGACTTTGTAGGGATGAACTTTCTTTGGCCATGTTATTTCGAGAGGACATAATTGCTTAGTTAGTATGCTTGAAGTATTATTATTTTTATGTCAATATTAAACTTTTGTCTTGAATCTTATGGATCTGAATATTCTTGCTACAATAAAGAGAAATACATGATGAATATGTTAGGTAGCATTCCACATCAAAAATTCTGTTTTTATCATTTACCTACTCGAGGACGAGCAGGAATTAAGCTTGGGGATGCTGATACGTCTCCAACGTATCTATAATTTTTTATTGTTTCAAGCTATTATATTATCAACCTTGGATGTTTTATATGCATTTATATGCAATTTTATATGATTTTTGGGACTAACCTATTAACCTAGAGCCCAGTGCCAGTTTCTGTTTTTCCCCTTGTTTTAGAGTATCGCAGAAAAGGAAAATCAAACGGAGTCCAATTGACCTGAAACTTCACGGAACTTATTTTTGGAAGGAAAGCAACCCGGGAGACTTGGAGTGCACGTCAGGAAAGCAACAAGGGAGCCACGAGGTAGGGTGGCGCGCCCACCCCCCTGGGCGCGCCCTCCACCCTCGTGGGCCCCTCGTGGTTCCCCTGACGTATCTCTTCCGCCTATATATCTCCATATACCCTAAAAACATCGGGGAGCACAATAGATCGGGAGTTCCGCCGCCAGAAGCCTCCGTAGCCACCGAAAGCCATTCCGGCACCCTGCCGGAGGGGGAACCCCTCTCCGGTGGCCATCTTCATCATCCCGGTGCTCTCCATGACGAGGATGGAGTAGTTCTCCCTCAGGGCTGAGGGTATGTACTAGTAGCTATGTGTTTGATCTCTCTCTCTCTCTCATGTTCTTGATTTGGCACAATCTTGATGTATCGCGAGCTTTGCTATTATAGTTGGATCTTATGTTTCTTCTCCCTCTCTACTCTCTTGTAATGTATTGAGTTTCCCCTTTGAAGTTATCTTATCGGATTGAGTCTTTAAAGATATGAGAACACTTGATGTATGTATTGCCGTGCATATCTGTGGTGACAATGGGATATCACGTGATTCACTTGATGTATGTTTTGGTGACCAACTTGCGGGTTCCGCCCATGAACTTATGCATAGGGGTTGGCACACATTTTCTTCGTGATTCTCTGGTAGAAACTTTGGGGCACTCTTTGAGGTCCTATGTGTTGGTTGAATAAATGAACCTGAGATTGTGTGATGCATATCGTATAATCATACCCACAGATACTTGAGGTGACATTGGAGTATCTAGGTGACATTAGGGTTTTGGTTGATTTGTGTCTTAAGGTGTTATTCTAGTACGAACTCTAGGGCTGTTTGTGACACTTATAGGAATAGCCCAACGGATTGATTGGAAAGAATAACTTTGAGGTGGTTTCGTACCCTACCATAATCTCTTCGTTTGTTCTCTGCTATTAGTGACTTTGGAGTGACTCTTTGTTGCATGTTGAGGGATAGTTATGTGATCCAATTATGTTATTATTGTTGAGGGAACTTGCACTAGCGAAAGTATGAACCCTAGGCGCATTGCAATACCGTTTACTCTCACTTTTATCATTAGTTACCTTGCTGTTTTTATAATTTCAGATTACAAAAATCTTTATCTACTATCCAATACCACTTGTGTCACCATCTCTTCGCCGAACTAGTGCACCTATACAATTTACCATTTCATTGGGTGTGTTGGGGACACAAGAGACTCTTTGTTATTTGGTTGCAGGGTTGGAGACCATCTTCATCCTACGCCTCCTGCGGATTGATAAACCTTAGGTCATCCACTTGAGGGAATTTGCTACTGTCCTACAAACCTCTGCACTTGGAGGCCCAACAACGTCTACAAGAAGAAGGTTGTGTTGTAGACATCAGTGGCCTACAGAGTCCCGGCCGGCTCATACAGCTTGTCCGGCTCAGTAACTTCTTTTACATGCCTTTCCTTACAAGTCTTTCCTTACATACGGCGGTTTACAATATTGGGCCTTAAGCCGCCTCTAGGCCTTAGGTCTTCTATAAGATTTAATAAACTATCACCTTGAATGTGTATTGGGCTTCCTTTGTGACCCGCGATTGGGGCTGACCTGGCCCCTCCTGGGCAGGTCATAGCTAATAGCTATATCCCCAACATTAGGCCCCAGGTTGACTTTGAACTTTGTTCTTTGTCAATCTTCAACACTTAAACGAAAATCCATCTTCTTATCCTCGCAGAAGTTTTTGTAACCCGCCATGACGTCATCTCTTGAAAACACAAAAAACTTTTATGACGTCATCTATCAACGGATCTTCATCTTTAATGCCTTCCGAAAATTGAGGCGTCCGTTTAGTTGGATAACCATTATTCAGGTCTTCCTTGATTTTCACGCCCGCCTGTTCGCTTATCCCCTTATAAATAGGCACGCACCCGGTCTTTCTCATTCTCCTCTCTTCTTCGTCTTCCTCCTCTCGCGACCTCCGCTGCTGCTCGAGCTCCGTCGCCGTCAGAGAGCACCTCCCCTCTGTCAACCTTGGCTGCTGCATCGACCGGAATCAGTCCAGAAAACGTCAGCGACTTTCCGTGGAGGATTTGTGGCTGTAAGTGTTTCCCTTCTTGCTCCTCATATCTGCATTAGGACTTTCTAGGTTTTCCACATGTTCTTCGTAGTTCATTGCAGTTCTTCGTAGTTCTTCCGCTGCAGCCTCTTCTTGATTCAAAAAGAGATATATGTTTGCACGGTAGCTGTTTGGCACCTACTCTTGACACTGATAGATCCCTTTTCCCATTATAAAGGCCTCATTAGGATTCACAAACTCATCTATGCAAAACTTTTAGGTCTAGAATTTTTTTCATTTTGAATAGCCATTTGATCTGAAACTTGTTTGTCTCAACACTTAGCCGAAACTGCTTTCTCAAATATCTGTAGTCATGGCGGCTTATTTGCCGGCTTACTTTTCCTTATATGACATTAGCCCTTACTTAAGCCGCCATTACTCCCCTGTACCATTGTCATTGAATTGAACTAGCATGTTTCTTTCTTTTCAGTTCGTCTTTTGAACATCATGCTGTCCAAAGCACCGACTGTCTGCAACTAGGTTCCCTCAATCGTAACTAAGGACAATTTGAAAGAGTTCTACTCCATAGGAATTTTGCCAGGGAAGAATGTCATGTCTTATCGTGCACCTGACCCGGACGAGGAACAACCCAATCCAAGAGATGGTGAAGTCATTGTCTTTTCTGACCACATGAACCGTGGTTTTTCCCCACCCGGCTCAAAGTTCTTCAGAGAGGTCCTCCATTTTTTCAACCTCCACCCTCAAGATATCGGGCCCAATTCCATATCCAATATCTGCAGCTTCCAAGTGCTCTGTGAGGTTTACCTTCAAGAAGAACCGACTGTGAAACTCTTTAGGGAGTATTTTTATGTGAACTGCCAGAATGAGTGCACCAATGGCCTTAGCTTGGAACTTGGAGGCATCTCGATTCAACGCCGATAGGGCACCGTCTTCCCCCTCATAGTCTTGCCGAGTCATCCCAAAGACTGGAATCAGACTTGGTTCTATTGTCAAGACACTTCACCAGCAAATGAGAAGCCACTGCCGGGTTATCGCGCCGAGCGTCTTGACTCCAAATTTGTGCTCCCTGACAAGCTTACCGCTGCCGAGCATAAGAAGCTGATTGCATCAATAAAAAGGATTAATGCTTTATTGCGGAATGGCTTAACTAAGGTTGATTTGACCTGTTGCTGGATCTCATGGCGGGTTATCCCTCTAAGCCACCGATCCAAACTGATGTATGAATATGGTGGAGGTCCAAATGATTCTTTTTGTTACAGCTCCGTTCAGTTACCCGAAGAAGATATTGTTGCAATGTCAACTCTTCTGGTAAACAACAAATATGAAGACTGCAGTAAGGTCGGGTTAAACCCCTTCTGCAAACTTAACCCGGCGCCAGAGGTAAAGAACCTCTGATCTCTCTCTCTCTTTTGTATTTTTTCTCATCTATTTTTTTAATACTTGCCTAACCTTTCATCTTATTTTACTTGTTTATAGGCCAAATCTAATTTCTGGAAAGCTAAATATGACCACGAAGCTGCCAAGAAAGCGAGAGCCACCACTATAAATGCCAAGAAGACGACCCGAAGATCTAAAAAGAAGAAGAAGAGCACCGCTGAAGACCTGCTGAAGCTTGACGATGATACTTCTGAGTCGGAGGTAGCCCTTGACTCCCTTGGCCAGCTTTTTAATAATCTTATTAACACTGATCATTGCCGGGACGACACAAGGGCCAGTCAGGCCGTGGAAGAAGAGGTAACTATTTCCTCCAACTCAACCCATTTGCCAAGACAGAAACTTCGAGTTGTAACCCGGAAACTAAGGTTTTCACACCCTTTGACTTATCTGGACCCTCATTTTCTTTTGAAAAAACAGCAACATGAGAGCCGCTGTCAGGCCCGAAACGTCGATGAACCACTTGCTGTTCTTCAACAAACTCCTCAAAAGTGCCAGAATGAGGTTTATTCCTTCGCCTTTTACTTTCCATTAATGGATCTTCTCCCTTGTATTACTAACTTTATTTTATCTTTGCAGGAGGTGTCCCGCTCTTCTGGCGACTCATCTCAAACCCAATTCCCGGCCTTTAAGACTGCCCCTGGGTAAGGAAGAAATCATCTATCCTCCGTGTCTTTCAAACTGCTTTTTTATATGGACTGTTTCATAATATCTTTCTTAGTGGCCAAGCCAAGTCTAAGAAGGCTAAGGTGACTAGGCCGGCAGAAGACCCGCCAGTCCTTGCACCTGAGTCGGGCATGCCACCTTCTCCTCCCTTAACTAAAGCACCAAAAGACCCGGTCACCAATACTGAAGTAACTCCTCCTGAGCCGTCAGTTGACGATACTATCGTTAACCCTTCTGCTACCGGCCCGTCCAGCTCAGCCAACCCGCCATCGCCATCTGCCTAGGACGTTCTGATCACTGGAAGCCACTTTGTTGAGCCGGGGAATCCCACTATGTTGGCTCGTCACACGGCTAAACAAGAGGCTTTGGAGAGACAAAAAGTGTGTTTTGATATTTCGCATTATAGCCATCTAAACACCAACGACATATTGTCCGGCTATCTCAGCCACGTGCACTCTAGCCATGACTCAGAAATCGAAATGGCCAAGCAATTGCAGCTGAAGTATGAGGTATGCTCTTCCGGCTTACTTATATTCTGCCAGCCCCCAGGTCTTTAGATTATGATAAAACCTGAATGATCTGTAGACTTACGATATAGGCTAAAGCTTTACCTTTAGATATTTCTGTTATCCAATGAAATAGAATAAAATTCACCGGTAGTCCCCAAGGGCCGGTTCACTTGACCATAAATGAGCCGGTACTTTGAATTTCATAACTGCCTTGTGTCGAACCCAACAAACATTGTAATCCGGCTTAACCTTGAGAAACTCGCTGAATAGCATACATTAGCCCCCAAGTGCCAAGTGCTGTTACTTTGTAAAGTACTTGGGACTTGAAGTTTGTTAGAGTCATAAGAAATTGTTTTGGCATACATTAGCCCCCAAGTGTCAAGTGGTTTTGAAGTGCAAAGTACTTGAGACTTGAATCTTGACTCTTGAACTTTAATTGAAATCTTGACACACCTGGGTATGTTTTGTAGAATGCCTTATCTGAATTGAGCTCGCAATTAACTAATGCGAAGACCCGACTGTCGGATCAGGAGGCAGAAATCAAGTCTGCTGACTCCAAATTGCAATTGAGCCTTGCTGAGACGGAGAAATTGAGAACCAGCTTTACTGCCAAAAAGAAAACCTGGGCTGAAGAGAAAACGCTGCTGACGCAACACGCCGAAAAAGCTGAAGCAGCTCTTGAGGAGGTTACTACGGAGCTGACCAGCTTAAAGGACCGGGTATCTCAAATGGTGTCCGCCTTCTTTGGTAAGCCATCTATACTGACCTTTTTTTACCTTCTTTTGACCCGGAATACAAACCGCTAGCTGACCCTTTGTTTACAAAACATGTGCAGGCCCACGAAGCAAGAATCTGAGCCAAGACAACATGACTAAACTGAAGGCGGTGTATACCTTAGTGGAGCAGTTGTACATCGGCACACAACGGGCACTTGCCGCTATCTCTCTTGCCAATCAAGGACCCAACCGGCTTAGTGATGTCTTAAAAAAGCTGTCAATCTTACCTGCCAGGTTCCAAGAAGTGAAGCGATCCTGTGCCAGAGCCGGAGCTTTGACTGCCCTGAGCCGCTCCAAGGCTTGGGTGCCAGATCTAGACCCAGCCGATGTAGCCAGAGGGTACCCCACGGTAAAGGAAGACGGGTCTCTGTTTGAACAGGATGACTTCGTTGCTTGCGTGAGGGAGGTGCGACCTCAGGCCACCATTCTCGGAGATGAAATAAATATCGATAAATACCAACCGGGTTTTGATTTGGACAATAAGAAGATGTCGACTCCCTCCTACAAGGTGACCGACCTTATCCCGCCGGTTCGTCAACATACATTTGCTCCGGATGTTGATCCAGCCGGCTTGATTGATGAAGAAGCAGAATTTATTGTTGTGAACGGTTTTGACTGGTCAAAACCCAGCTTCCAATCAGCAGAAGGCAGTGAACCGGCGAGGGGGGAGTGAGGACCATCTTCATGGGATTTTAAAAGCCTTGTAATAGATTAGCTTTGAAAACACTGCATATTTTGCCTATGCCATTGTGCATAAGACACCGTGTGTTACTCTGTGCTTTCTGATGTTAATATATGCATCATATTTATGGTTATCTCTGCAATTCTTCAGCTCTGTTCCTGTAGATAAAAAGGAAAAAACTGGCTTGGAGGTTTAGTACCGAACGGGTCAGAACACCCGGTTTATAACCAATATTTTATTATAATAGAGGAAAAAACAAAAAACAGATGTGAAAATATCCAAGGTTGAAACAACCTTTGATTAATATAGAAAACAATTGTTCTTCAAATAACAGTCAAAACTGTATTTTTTACCTCTGGACCACCGGTTTATGTGATCCAGGTGATGAGGTTGATGATCCAAACCTTTTGAGAAGTCAATGCTTCTGTATGACTGATGACTTTAATGCCTTGGCAGTTTATTGTCAAAGCCAGTAAAAAGACCGTGCTGACTTGTTTAAAATTGAGACAATAAAAGACCAATAAAACAAATAAGAGAAATAACAGTTAATAATCAATATAATTTAACCTTGTAGTTAAAAGTTGGGGGTTTCTGATTCGAATACGATCAGTAAACCGGACCAAAGGGGTTAAGCTAAGATTCGAATACGACCATATAGCCCCCAGTGGCTTTAGCGTTGCGCCGATCAAGAGGGTACCAACAACTATGTTCTCTTTGGTTCAAATATGACCTATGTTTGAACAGGAAGCCCCCAAATGACCTTGAGAGGTTTTTAACGACCCTGATTCGAATATGATCCAAGTCGAAAACAAAAGGGGTTAAGCTATGATTCGAATACGATCAAGAAGCCCCCTAGTGAGTTTGGCGTTTGAGCCGATCAAGAGGGTTACGACAGCTATGCTATCTTTGGTTCGAATACGACCTATGTTTGAACAGGAAGCCCCCAAGTGACCATGATAGTTTACAGCTAGATTCGAATACGATCATAAGCCAGACCAAAAAGGTTAGACTTGATTCAGATATGATCAGTTCCTTAATAGTCATAGTAAATAAAAGATAGTAAAGATATGTAATCTTTGAAAAGGAAAAAGACCGAGGTCCTGCTTTATTGCTTATCATAGTATATACAACTTCAAAGTATGTACATGATGAGAGCCGGTGGCTCAGGTGTAGTATGGCCGAAGTTGAGCAATGTTCCACGGCCGGCGGGTCTCCTCCTCCGACTTACGTGAGTCTTTGTGCTCTCGAACATCAATGAGGTAATATGACCCGTTGTTTAAGTTCTTGCTAACCACAAAGGGTCCTTCCCAAGGCGGGGATAGCTTGTGTGCATCTGACAGATCTTGGATGAGCCAGAGTACCAGGTCACCTTCTTGAAAAGTCCTGGACTTAACCCGACGGCAGTGATAACGGTGCGGGTCCTGTTGATAAATTGCTGATTGAGCTGCTGCTAAGTCTCTTTCCTCATCCAACAAGTCAAGTGCATCCTGTCTGGCTTGCTTGTTATTAGCTTCAACATAAGTCGCCACACGGGGCGAGTCATGATGGATGTCACTAGGCAACACCGCTTCCGCTCCATAAACCATGAAGAAAGGTGTATAACCTGTAGACCTATTAGGAGTGGTGTTGATACTCCACAGCACCGAGGGTAAGTCCTCCACCCAACAACCTGGTGTTCGCTACAAGGGAACTGAGGGAGTCCTGGATTAGGGGGTCCTCGGACAGCCGGACTATATCCTTTGGCCGGACTGTTGGACTATGAAGATACAAGATTGAAGACTTCGTCTCGTGTCCGGATAGGACTCTCCTTGGCATGGAAGGCAAGCTAGGAAATACGGATATGTATATCTCCTCCTTTGTAACCGACCTTGTGTAACCCTAGCCCCCTCTGGTGTCTATATAAACCGGAGGGTTTTAGTCAGTAGGACAACATACAATCATACCATAGGCTAGCTTCTAGGGTTTAGCCTCTCCGATCTCGTGGTAGATCAACTCTTGTACTACTCATATTATCAAGAATAAATCAAGCAGGATGTAGGGTTTTACCTCCACCAAGAGGGCCCGAACCTGGGTAAAACATCGTGTCCCCTGCCTCCTGTTACCATCTGCCTTAGACGCACAGTTCGGGACCCCCTACCCGAGATCCGCCGGTTTTGACACCGACATTGGTGCTTTCATTGAGAGTTCCTCTGTGTCGTCATCATTAGGCTTGATGGCTCCTTCAATCATCGATAGCGATGCAGTTCAGGGTGAGACTTTTCTCCCCGGACAAATCTTTGTATTCGGCGGCTTCGCACTGCGGGCCAACTCGCTTGGCCATCTGGAGCAGATCGGAAGTTATGCCCCTGGCCACCAGGTCAGGTTTGGAAGCTTAAACTACACGGCCGATATCGGCGGAGACTTGATCTTCGACGGATTCGAGCCCCTGCTGAATGCGCCACACAGTCACGATGAGCACGATCTAGCTCTATCATCGGACAATGTTCAGGAGATCGCACCGGCAACCGCTCCTACCCTCAATTCAGAGCCAATTGCGCCATCCATGGACGGGTGGATAGACCCCGCCATGGAGGTCGTATCCTCAGGGGCGATCGAGCCGAGTATCGATGTTACCCTTCACGAGAGCCGTGATGCCAAGCTGGCGGATCCTTCCCCGGCCACGGACTCCGAACCGCATACGCCCGTGCCTATCGAATCCGACTGGGCGCCGATTGATACATCTCCGTCGTATCTACTTTTCCAAACACTTTTGCCCTTATTTTGGACTCTAACTTGTATAATTTGAATGGAACTAACCCGGAATGACGCTGTTTGCAGCAGAATTACCATGGTGTTGTTTTATGTGCAGAAAACAAATATTCTCAGAATGACCTGAAACTCCACGAGAGGTCTTAGAAAAAATAATAAAAAATCCTCGCCAAATATGAAGACCAGGGGCACACACCCTTCTCACGAGGGTGGGGGGCGCGCCCCCCCTAGGGCGTGCCCCCTACCTCGTGGCCCCCCTGGAGATCCTCCGACGCCAACTCCAACTCTATATATTTACTTTTGGAGCTAAAAAATCAGAGAGAACAAATCATCGCGTTTTACGATACAGAGCCGCCACCAAGCCCTAAAACCTCTTGGGAGGGCTGATCTGGAGTCTGTTCTAGGCTCCGGAGAGGGGGATTCATCGCCGTCGTCATCATCAACCATCCTCCATCACCAATTTCATGATGCTCACCGCCGTGCATGAGTAATTCCATCGTAGGCTTGCTGGACGGTGATGGGTTGGATGAGATTTATCATGTAATCGAGTTAGTTTTGTTAAGGTTTGATCCCTAGTATCCATTATGTTTTGAGATTGATGTTGCTATGACTTTGCTATGCTTAATGCTTGTCACTAGGGCTCGAGTGCCATGATTTCAGATCTGAACCTATTATGTTTTCATGAATATATGAATATATGAATATATGAGAGTTCTTCTTCATCACAGTACGACCCCAAAAACTACTATTATGAATATCCGCCAGGCCAGCCGTGGCCATAGACCAACTTAAGCCAAAAGCCTAAGCTTGGGGGAGTACGTATTTCTCACCGACATTACATTTATGTTCAGACACACTCATTGTTAAATATCGGTGCTCATACTTTTTCACTGTAATATCCATGCTAGTTTATTTTCTTTTTCCTGTTTTCTTCTTGTGTGTTTGTTAAACCTTAAGTAAAAACCAAAAAAAATAGTAGTAGTTTATTTTTCTGCTGTAGTAGTAATAATTAAAAAGAAAACCCAAAAATATTTCTCGTTCTTCTTTTGCTTGTTGGGAGCTTTCCCGTGTAAATAGTTTTATTTCTTTTCTTTTCTTTGGGGGTCAGTAGGAGAAGACCATAATTAAATTGTTGAAGTGGCTCTTATATGCATTATTGTTGAATTAACCAAAGAGCCCATATTGTCTTGTCTTCTCCTATTTATTGAATGCTCGCAGATTCCAGCTTAGTCCAATGCACGTGCACTCTTATTATTATTCACACCATTCGGTCGTGCAAGTGAAAGGCAATTATGATGATATATGATGGACTGATTGAGATGAGAAAAGCTGGTATGAACTCGACCTCTTTTGTTTTTGTAAATATGATGAGTCCCGCGTTCTTGATTCAGCTTATTATGAATAAACATGTTTGCAATGACAATTAGAGATCGTAGTTGCTTGTGCCATGCTTGATTAGCTATGAGTTATAATGATTTACCTTGTGTGCAACATGCTATTAAGATGGTTATCATGTGGTATGATGGGGTGGGATCCTCCTTTGAATGATTTAAGTGACTTGACTTGGCACATGTTCACGCATGTAGTTGAAACAAAATCAACATAGCCTTCACGATATTTATGTTCATGGTGGATTATATCCTACTCATGCTTGCATCCAATGTTTATTAATTTTAATGCATGTACATGGCTGGTGTCGCTCTCTAGTTGGTCGCTTCCCAGTCTTTTGCTAGCCTTCACTTGCACTAAGCGGGAATACTGCTTGTGCATCCAATCCCTTAAACCCTAAAGTTATTCCAGATGAGTCCACTATACCTTCCTATATGCGGTATCTACCTACCGTTCCAAGTAAATTTGTATATGCCAAACTCTAAACCTTCAAATGAACATTCTGTTTTGTATGCTCGAATAGCTCATGTATCAACAAAGGCTGTCCTTATCTTCCGTGTTAGGCAGGTTATTCTCAAGAGGAGTGGACTCCGCTCCTCACTCACGAGAAAATGGCTGGTCACCGGGATGCCCAGTCCCATGCTTTATGCAAACTAAATCAAAATTAATTGCAAACAAAACTCCCCCTGGGACCTGATGTATGTTGGACGCACTCGTTGTTTCGAGCAAGCCATGGATTGATGCTTGTTGGTGGAGGGGGAGTATAAACTTTACCATTCTATTTAGGAACCGCCTATAATGTGTTTAGCATGGAAGATATTGCCATCTCTTAGTTGTTACGTTGACAATGAAAGTATACCGCTCAAAATACAATTTATCTCTATTTCAAAACCGAGGTTTGGCACCTCTACAAATCCCTGCTTCCCTCTGCGAAGGGCCTATCCATTTACTTTTATGTTGAGTCATCACCCTCTTATTAAAAAGCACTAGTTGGAGAGCACAACTGTCATTTGCATTCATCACTGTTAATTTATATTGGGTATGAATATGATTGGATCTCTTTTACCATGAATTACAATGTCTAGTCAGTCCATGATCTTTAAAGGTGCTCTGCATTTATGTTTTGCGGTCTCAGAAAGGGCTAGCGAGATACCATCTTGTTGTATCATATTATGATTGTTTTGAGAAAGTGTTGTCATCCGAGATTTATTATTATGACTTGCTAGTTGATTATGCTATTGATATGAGTAATTGTGAGACCTGAGAATTATTGCAAATGTGGTTAGTTATGATTTATGCTAAAAACTCGAATGCTAGCTTGACATAGTTACAACAACAAGAGCAAACAGAGTTTGTAAAAGTTTTTCTTTCTTTCTTTTAGTTTGTCAACTGAATTGCTTGAGGACAAGCAAGGGTTTAAGCTTGGGGGAGTTGATACGTCTCCGTCGTATCTAATTTTCCAAACACTTTTGCCCTTGTTTTGAACTCTAACTTGTATAATTTGAATGGAACTAACCCGGACTGATGCTGTTTTCAGCAGAATTACCATGGTGTTGTTTTATGTGCAGAAAAAATATATTCTCGAAATGACCTGAAACTCCACGGAAGGTCTTAGAAAAAATAATAAAAAATCCTCACCAAATATGAAGACCAGGGGCCCACACCCTTCTCATGAGGGTGGGGGGCGCCCCCCCCCCTAGGGCATGCCCCCCTACCTTGTGGGCCCCCTGGAGACCCTCTAACGCCAACTCCAACTCTATATATTTGCTTTCAGAGAAAAAAAATCAGAGAGAAGAAATCATCGCGTTTTACGATATGGAGCCGCTGCCAAGCCCTAAAACCTCTCGAGAGGGCTGATCTGGAGTCCGTTCCGGGCTCCGGAGAGGGGGATTCGTCGCCGTCGTCATCATCAACCATCCTCCATCACCAATTTCATGATGCTCACCGCCGTGCGTGAGTAATTCCATCGTAGGCTTGCTGGACGGTGATGGGTTGGATGAGATTTATCATGTAATCGAGTTAGTTTTGTTAGGGTTTGATCCCTAGTATCCATTATGTTCTGAGATTGATGTTGCTATGACTTTGCTATGCTTAATGCTTGTCACTAGGGCCCGAGTGCCATGATTTCATATCTGAACCTATTATGTTTTCATGAATATATGAGAGTTCTAGATCCTATCTTGCAAGTCTATAGTCACCTATTATGTGTTATGATCCGTTAACCCCGAAGTGACAATAACCAGGATACTTACCAGTGATGACCGTAGTTTGAGGAGTTCATGTATTCACTATGTGCTAATGCTTTGTTCCGGTTCTATATTAAAAGGAGGCCTTAATATCCCTAAGTTTCCAATAGGACCCCGCTGCCACGGGAGGGTAGGACAAAAGATGTCATGCAAGTTCTTTTCCATAAGCACATATGACTATATACGGAATACATGCCTATATTACATTGACGAATTGGAGCTAGTTCTGTGTCACCCTATGTTATGATTGTTACATGATGAACTGCATTCGGCATAATTATCCATCACCGATCCGGTGCCTACGAGTTTTCCATATACAGGTTCTCGCTTATTTACTTTCCCGCTGCTACTGTTACAATCACTACAAAATACCAAAAACATTACTTTTGCTGTCTTTACTTTTCTCACCGCTACCACCACTATCATATTACTTTGCTACTAAACACTTTGCTGCAAATACTAAGTTTCCAGGTGTGGTTGAATTGACAACTCAGCTGCTAATACTTGAGAATATTCTTTGGCTCCCCTTGTGTCGAATCAATAAATTTGGGTTGAATACTCTACCCTCGAAAGCTGTTGTAATCCCCTATACTTGTGGGTTATCAAGACTAATTTCTGGCGCCGTTGCCGGGGAGCATAGCTCTATTCTTTGAGTCACTTGGGATTTATATCTGCTGGACACTATGAAGAACTTGAGAGATCCAAAAACCAAGATCTATCCCTCAACTATGAGGGGAGGTAAGGAACTGCCCTCTAGCTCTGCACTTGATTCACCTTCTGTTATGAGTAAGTTTGCGACACCTAGACCTGCTTCTGCTATTCATTCTGATATGTCACATGTTATTGATGATGCCACTTCTGCTATGCATGGTACTTATGATGAAATTGCTTCTATGTCTGATACTACTGTGCCCCCTAGTGAATTTCTTGATGAACAAATTGCTAGGGCTAGAGAAAAAGAAATTATTGAATTTGAATACGATGATGATAGTGATGATGAAAACATGCATGTTATTCCTAAAGGTTATCTTTTTGATAAGGAATCTTCTGCCGCTATTTTCGCTTGCAAGGATAGATATGAGCTTAAGAGGTTATTAATTAAATGGAACAAAGAATCACTTAGAGATAAAATGATACCCGACCCTGCTTTTGCTACTTCACCTATATGTGTTCCTGATAAAGATTATGGATTCTCTGTTGATCCTGATATAATTACTTTGGTTGAATCTGTTCTGTTTTATGGCTATGAATCTGAAACTGTTGTGGCACATCTTACTAAGTTAAATGATATAGCTGCCCAGTTCACTAATAATGAGAGATCACGTTACCTCTATTTACTCAAACTATTTCCGTTCTCATTAAAGGGTGATGCTAAGATATGGTTTAATTCTCTTGATCCTGGTTGTGTGCGTAGTCCCCAGGATATGATTTATTACTTCTCTGCTAAATATTTCCCTGCTCATAAGAAACAAGCTGCTTTGAGGGAAATATACAACTTTGTGCAAATTAAAGAAGAGAGTCTCCCACAAGCTTGGGGGAGGCTTCTCAAGTTACTTAATGCTTTGCCTGATCATCCTCTTAAGAAACCCGAAATACTTGATATCTTTTATAATGGACTAACCGATGCTTCTAGAGATTACCTGGATAGTTATGCTGGTTCTCTTTTCAGGGAAAGAACACCGGATGAAGCTGAAATTCTATTGAATAATATGTTGACAAATGAAAATAATTGGGCACCTCCTGAGCCAGCTCCTGAGTCAACTCCTGCTCCAATTACCGAGCCAATTCCTAAACCAACTCCGAAGAAGAGAGGTGTTCTATTTCTCAGTCCCGAAGATATGCAAGAGGCAAAGAAATCTATGAAAGAGAAAGGTATTAAAGCTGAAGACGTTAAGAATTTACCTCCTATTGAAGAAATACATGGTCTTAATATACCGCCTGTTGAAGAAACATATGATCTCAATTATTTATTCACTGAAGAACCTCCTGATCCTGATATCCCGACACAGGTAGTAAAGGTAAATTATCTCTATAGATATGATAAAGCTGAAGTTCCTCCTACTAAAATTGCTAGTCAGTGCTTGGATGAGTTTGATAACTTTATGTTTAAGAAAGACGACTTCAATGCTTATTTTGGTAGACAATTAAAAGAAAATGCTTATATGATTAGACGCTTGGGTGATTATATGGCTGATATTAAAGGAGAGCTTAAACTTATTAGCAAACATGCTTCTATGGTTACCACTCAAGTAGAACAAGTACTTAAAGCTCAAAAAGAAGTCCTTGATGAGATGAATAGTAAGAAAAATGATTATGCTGTTAGAGTGGCTACTAGAACTGGTAGAATGACTCAGGAACCTTTGTATCCTGAAGGCCGCCCTAAGAGAATCGAGAAAGATTCTCAGAGAAATAATATTGATGTTCCTAGTTCTTCTAAAAAGAAGAAAAAGAAAAATGATAGAACTGTGCAAACTTCTAGTGAACCTATTGTTGAACCACCTGATAATCCAAATGATATTTCTATGTCTGATGCTGAAACACAATCTGGTAATGAACATGAACCTAGTAAAAATGTCAATGATGATGTTCATGATGATGCTCAACCTAGTAATGACAATGATGTAGAAATTGAACCTACTGTTGATCTTGATAACCCACAATCAAAGAATCAACGTTATGATAAAAGAGACTTTGTTGCTAGGAAACATGGTAAAGAAAGGGAACCTTGGGTTCAAAAACCCATGCCTTTTCCTCCGAAACCATCCAAGAAAAAGGATGATGAGGATTTTGAGCGCTTTGCTGAAATGATTAGACCTATCTTTTTGCGTATGAGATTAACTGATGTGCTCAAAACACATCCTTATGCTAAATATATGAAGGATATCATTACTAATAAAAGAAAGATACCGGAAGCTGAGATTTCCACCATGCTTGCTAAATATTCTTTTAAGGGTGGAATACCAAAGAAACTTGGAGACCCCGGAGTACCTACTATACCTTTCTCCATTAAAAGAAATTATATAAAAACTGCTTTATGTGATCTTGGAGCCGGTGTTAGTGTTATGCCTCTCTCTTTACATCGTAGACTTGACTTGAATAAGCTGACACCTACTGAAATATCTTTGCAAATGGCTGATAAATCAACTGCTATACATGTCGGTATTTGTGAGGATGTGCCTGTTGTGGTTGCAAATGTTACTATTTTAATGGACTTTGTTATACTTGATATTCCCGAGGATGATAGTATGTGTATTATTCTTGGAAGACCTTTTCTTAATACTGCAGGGGCTGTTATTGATTGCAACAAAGGCAATGTCACTTTTCATGTTAATGGTAATGAGCATACAGTACACTTTCCGAGGAAACAACCTCAAGTTCATAGTATCAACTCCATTGGAAAAATTCCATCGATTATAATTGGAGGTTTTGAATTTCCTCTTCCTACTGTCAAGAAGAAATATGATATACTTATTATAGGGGATGTGCATATCCCCGTTGAGGTAACTTAGTGTTATTCGAATTTCTCTGGTTTCATGATTATCGGAATGAGTTTGTTAACAAGACTTGATCAACCTTGTTAGTGGATTATTTTTTATGAGCATGAGATGGATGAAACTAGAAGCACACACTTCTGTACCCTCTTTATATTTTTTGTTATTTATATTAAATAAAGTAAAAATAGTATTTTCAGTCTATTTCCTGGCTTATCCATGCAATATAAAAATATCCCAAAAATAAAAGTCCTCAGAATGCCATGCCAATTTAATATAATTTTTTTGGGAATATTTGAGGATTTACTGTGCAAAAATCACCGCGGGAGGAGCTGCCACCTGGCCACGAGGGTGGTGGGCGCCCCCCCTATAGGGCGTGCCCCCTACCTCGTGGGCCCACGGTGGCCCTCCTCCACTTATCCCAGCACCCATCTTCTTCCTCTATCTCACACAAACCCGAAAAACCAACTCAAGCACGAGTTCCAGCCACTTTTGCTGTGATTTTTGATCTCCTTGCTCAAAGTACCTCTCGCAAAACTGCTTGGGGAGATTGTTCCTTGGTATGTGACTCCTCCATTAGTCCAATTAGTTTTTGTTCTAGTGCTTTATTCATTGCAAATTTGTGCTGCATAGGTGACCATGTTCTTGAGCTTGCATGTCAAATTTATATGGTTCCAAGTAGTTCTAATGGTTGATATAGGCTCTAGGCACTTGTAGGAGTAGTTGCTATCAGTTTTATTGAGTTTGGTTACTTTTATTTTGAAGTTACTAAAAATTTCAGAATCTTTCAGAAAATGATGAGGAGATTATTGAGGGGCTCATCGAGCCAAAGCTCGAAGGAAAAGGCACCAAAGCCTAAGTATAATTTGCCGCGCACCGCGGAGATTCGGGCGTGTGAATGGTCTTCTGATGATTTCTTGAGAGCAGCCGGTATCTATGAAGATTTTCATGAATTGGCTCACAATGCAGGCCTCACCGCTTTCCTCCACGACCAATGCGATCAGTGTCTCTTACTCACAAATACCTTTGTGCAAAACTTTTATTTTCATCCTAGGAACTCACCACCTACAGTGGAATTTCATTTATATGATGAGCCTAAGGAGATGTCACTTTTTGATTTCTGTCGTATTTGTTTAGTCCCTTTTGAGGGCAAGACAGAAGAACCACACCATGATGATGTGGAGGGATTTATTAATAATATCACTGTAGGAGAAACCAGGAAGGTTTCCGATGCACGAATCACTAGCATACATTTTCCTGTTTTACGTTAATTGCATTATTTGCTAGTCGTTGTTTAATTGGATGTGGAAACTGTGGAAACCTTAGTATCACTGATTTAATTATTCTACTCCAAGGTTTATACAGTGATAACACTTATAGTATGGGCGGTATATTGCTAGACGGTTAAATATGAACCGTACTAAGGGCCCCATCTTTGGAGGCATTTATGCTACACGCCTAGCCGCACATTTTAACATTCCTATTAGGCATGCTGAGAAGGAAGAAAAAGTGCTACCCGTGTTTATCTAGATCATAAAAGTATGGTGGCACATGATTTTATTGTTAAGAATAGGGCAAGGGAGCTTAGATATCAATTGTTCTTTAATAAATATCATCCTGAGACTATTACCTTGTCTGCTCCTTCTTTGTTTGATTTGACTGCAGGCACGTACCTTGTTCCGTTGGCAGCTATTCACGCCTACCGGAACCCTGCACCAGCTGAGGAGCCAGAACCGGAACCACAATTTGATCCTTCACGACAGTCTAACTATCAGTGGGATCCGGAGATGATTGCCAGCCAGTGGCAATTGGAGCCTTCTTCTTCTTCATCACAGTACGACCCCAACAACTATTATAATGGATATCCGCCAGGCCAGCCGTGGCCATAGACCAACTTAGCCAAAAGCCTAAGCTTGGGGGAGTACGTATTTCTCACCGACATTACATTTATGTTCACACACACTCATTGCTAAATGTTGGTGCTTATACTTTTTCACTGTAATATCCATGCTAGTTTCTTTTTCCTGTTTTCTTCTTGTGTGTTTGTTAAACCTTAAGTAAAAACCAAAAAAAATTAGTAGTAGTTTATTTTTCTGCTATAGTAGTAATAATTAAAAAGAAAACCCAAAAATATTTCTCGTTCTTCTTTTGCTTGTTGGGAGCTTTCCCGTGTAAATAGTTTTATTTCTTTTCTTTTCTTTGGGGGTCAGTAGGAGAAGACCATAATTAAATTGTTGAAGTGGCTCTTATATGCATTATTGTTGAATTAACCAAAGAGCCCATATTGTCTTGTCTTCTCCTGTTTATTGAATGCTCGCAGATTCTAGCTTAGTCCAATGCACGTGCACTCTTATTATTATTCACACCGTTCGGTCATGCAAGTGAAAGGCAATTATGATGATATATGATGGATGTCACTAGGCAACACCGCTTCCGCTCCATAAACCATGAAGAAAGGTGTATAACCTGTAGACCTGTTAGGAGTGGTGTTGATACTCCACAACATCGAGGGTAAGTCCTCCACCCAACAACCTGGCGTTCGCTGCAAGGGAACTGAGGGAGTCCTGGATTAGGGGGTCTCCGGACAGCCGGACTATATCCTTTGGCCGGACTGTTGGACTATGAAGATACAAGATTGAAGACTTCGTCTCGTGTCCGGATAGGACTCTCCTTGGCATGGAAGGCAAGCTAGGAAATACGGATATGTATATCTCCTCCTTTGTAACCGACCTTGTGTAACCCTAGCCCCCTCTGGTGTCTATATAAACCGGAGGGTTTTAGTCAGTAGGACAACATACAATCATACCATGCTAGCTTCTAGGGTTTAGCCTCTCCGATCTCGTGGTAGATCAACTCTTGTACTACTCATATTATCAAGAATAAATCAAGCAGGATGTAGGGTTTTACCTCCATCAAGAGGGCCCGAACCTGGGTAAAACATCGTGTCCCCTGCCTCCTGTTACCATCCGCCTTAGACGCACAGTTCGGGACCCCCTACCCGAGATCCGCCGGTTTTGACACCGACATTGGTGCTTTCATTGAGAGTTCCTCTGTGTCGTCATCATTAGGCTTGATGGCTCCTTCAATCATCGATAGCGATGCAGTTCAGGGTGAGACTTTTCTCCCCGGACAGATCTTTGTATTCGGCGGCTTCGCACTGCGGGCCAACTCGCTTGGCCATCTGGAGCAGATCGAAAGTTATGCCCCTGGACACCAGGTCAGGTTTGGAAGCTTAAACTACATGGCCGATATCCGCGGAGACTTGATCTTCGACGGATTTGAGCCCCTGCTGAATGCGCCACACAGTCACGATGAGCACGATCTAGCTCTATCATCGGACAATGTTCAGGAGATCGCACCCGCAACCACTCCGACCCTCAATTCGGAGCCAATTGCGCCATCCATGGATGGGTGGATAGACCCCGCCACGGAGGCCGTATCCTCAGGGGCGATCGAGACGAGTATCGACCTTACCCTTCACGAGAGCCGTGATGCCAAGCTGGCGGATCCTTCCCCGGCCACGGACTCCGAACCGCATGTGCCCGTGCCTATCGAATCCGACTGGGCGCCGATTGATACTTCTCCGTCGTATCTACTTTTCCAAACACTTTTGCCCTTATTTTGGACTCTAACTTGTATAATTTGAATGGAACTAACCCGGAATGACACTGTTTTCAGCAGAATTACCATGGTGTTGTTTTATGTGCAGAAAACAAATATTCTCGGAATGACCTGAAACTCCACGGGAGGTCTTAGAAAAAATAATAAAAAATCCTCGCCAAATATGAAGACCAGGGGGCACACACCCTTCTCATGAGGGTGGGGGGGCGCGCCCCCCCTAGGGCGCGCCCCCTACCTCGTGGGCCCCTTGGAGACCCTCCGACGCCAACTCCAACTCTACATATTTGCTTTTGGAGCTAAAAAATCAGAGAGAAGAAATCATCGCGTTTTACGATACGGAGCCGCCACCAAGCCCTAAAACCTCTCAGGAGGGCTGATCTAGAGTCCGTTCTAGGCTCCGGAGAGGGGGATTCGTCACCGTCGTCATCATCAACCATCCTCCATCACCAATTTCATGATGCTCACCGCCGTGCGTGAGTAATTCCATCGTAGGCTTGCTGGACGGTGATAGGTTGGATGAGATTTATCATGTAATCGAGTTAGTTTTGTTAAGGTTTGATCCCTAGTATCCATTATGTTTTGAGATTGATGTTGCTATGACTTTGCTATGCTTAATGCTTGTCACTAGGGCTCGAGTGCCATGATTTCAGATCTGAACCTATTATGTTTTCATGAATATATGAATATATGAATATATGAGAGTTCTTCTTCATCACAGTACGACCCCAACAACTATTATTATGAATATCCGCCAGGCCAGCCGTGGCCATAGACCAACTTAGGCCAAAAGCCTAAGCTTGGGGGAGTACGTATTTCTCACCGACATTACATTTATGTTCAGACACACTCATTGTTAAATATCGGTGCTCATACTTTTTCACTGTAATATCCATGCTAGTTTATTTTCTTTTTCCTGTTTTCTTCTTGTGTGTTTGTTAAACCTTAAGTAAAAACCAAAAAAATAGTAGTAGTTTATTTTTCTGCTGTAGTAGTAATAATTAAAAAGAAAACCCAAAAATATTTCTCGTTCTTCTTTTGCTTGCTGGGAGCTTTCCCGTGTAAATAGTTTTATTTCTTTTCTTTTCTTTGGGGGTCAGTAGGAGAAGACCATAATTAAATTGTTGAAGTGGCTCTTATATGCATTATTGTTGAATTAACCAAAGAGCCCATATTGTCTTGTCTTCTCCTATTTATTGAATGCTCGCAGATTCCAGCTTAGTCCAATGCACGTGCACTCTTATTATTATTCACACCGTTCGGTCGTGCAAGTGAAAGGCAATTATGATGATATATGATGGACTGATTGAGATGAGAAAAGCTGGTATGAACTCGACCTCTTTTGTTTTTGTAAATATGATGAGTCCCGCGTTCTTGATTCAGCTTATTATGAATAAACATGTTTGCAATGACAATTAGAGATCGTAGTTGCTTGTGCCATGCTTGATTAGCTATGAGTTATAATGATTTACCTTGTGTGCAACATGCTATTAAGATGGTTATCATGTGGTATGATGGGGTGGGATCGTCCTTTGAATGATTTAAGTGACTTGACTTGGCACATGTTCACGCATGTAGTTGAAACAAAATCAACATAGCCTTCACGATATTTATGTTCATGGTGGATTATATCCTACTCATGCTTGCATCCAATGTTTATTAATTTTAATGCATGTACATGGCTGGTGTCGCTCTCTAGTTGGTCGCTTCCCAGTCTTTTGCTAGCATTCACTTGCACTAAGCGGGAATACTGCTTGTGCATCCAATCCCTTAAACCCTAAAGTTATTCCAGATGAGTCCACTATACCTTCCTATATGCGGTATCTACCTACTGTTCCAAGTAAATTTGTATATGCCAAACTCTAAACCGTCAAATGAACATTCTGTTTTGTATGCTCGAATAGCTCATGTATCAACAAAGGCTGTCCTTATCTTCCGTGTTAGGCAGGTTATTCTCAAGAGGAGTGGACTCCGCTCCTCACTCACGAGAAAATGGCTGGTCACTGGGATGCCCAGTCCCATGCTTTATGCAAACTAAATCAAAATTAATTGCAAACAAAACTCCCCCTGGGACCTGATGTATGTTGGAGGCACTCGTTGTTTCGAGCAAGCCATGGATTGATGCTTGTTGGTGGAGGGGGAGTATAAACTTTACCATTCTATTTGGGAACCGCCTATAATGTGTTTAGCATGGAAGATATCGCCATCTCTTAGTTGTTACGTTGACAATGAAAGTATACCGCTTAAAATACAATTTATGTCTATTTCAAAACTGAGGTTTGGCACCTCTACAAATCCCTGCTTCCCTCTGCGAAGGGCCTATCCATTTACTTTTATGTTTAGTCATCACCCTCTTATTAAAAAGCACTAGTTGGAGAGCACAACTGTCATTTGCATTCATCATTGTTAATTTATATTGGGTATGACGTTGATTGGATCTCTTTTACCATGAATTACAATGTCTAGTCAGTCCATGGTCTTTAAAGGTGCTCTGCATTTATGTTTTGCAGTCTCAGAAAGGGCTAGCGAGATACCATCTTGTTATATCATATTATGATTGTTTTGAGAAAGTGTTGTCATCCGAGATTTATTATTATGACTTGCTAGTTGATTATGCTATTGATATGAGTAATTGTGAGACCTGAGAATTATTGCAAATGTGGTTAGTTATGATTTATGCTGAAAACTTGAATGCTAGCTTGACATAGTTACAACAACAAGAGCAAACAGAGTTTGTAAAAGTTTTTCTTTCTTTCTTTCAGTTTGTCAACTGAATTGCTTGAGGACAAGCAAGGGTTTAAGCTTGGGGGAGTTGATACGTCTCCGTCGTATCTACTTTTCCAAACACTTTTGCCCTTGTTTTGGACTCTAACTTGTATAATTTGAATGGAACTAACCCGGACTGACGCTGTTTTCAGCAGAATTACCATGGTGTTGTTTTATGTGCAGAAAAAAATATATTCTCGGAATGACCTGAAACTCCACGGAAGGTCTTAGAAAAAATAATAAAAAATCCTCGACAAATATGAAGACCAGGGGGCCCACACCCTTCTCACGAGGGTGGGGGGCGCCCCCCCCCCACTAGGGCACGCCCCCTACCTCGTGGGCCCCTTGGAGACCCTCTGACGCCAACTCCAACTCTATATATTTGCTTTCGGAGAGAAAAAAATCAGAGAGAAGAAATCATCGCGTTTTATGATACGGAGCCGCTGCCAAGCCCTAAAACCTCTCGAGAGGGCTGATCTGGAGTCCGTTCTGGGCTCCGGAGAGGGGGATTCGTCGCCGTCGTCATCATCAACCATCCTCCATCACCAATTTCATGATGCTCACCGCCGTGCGTGAGTAATTCCATCGTAGGCTTGCTAGACGGTGATGGGTTGGATGAGATTTATCATGTAATTGAGTTTGTTTTGTTAGGGTTTGATCCCTAGTATCCATTATGTTCTGAGATTGATGTTGCTATGACTTTGCTATGCTTAATGCTTGTCACTAGGGCCCGAGTGCCATGATTTCATATCTGAACCTATTATGTTTTCATGAATATATGAGAGTTCTAGATCCTATCTTGCAAGTCTATAGTCACCTATTATGTGTTATGATCCGTTAACCCCGAAGTGACAATAATCGGGATACTTACCGGTGATGACCGTAGTTTGAGGAGTTCATGTATTCACTATGTGCTAATGCTTTGTTCCGGTTCTCTATTAAAAGGAGGCCTTAATATCCCTAAGTTTCCAATAGGACCCCGCTGCACGGGAGGGTAGGACAAAAGATGTCATGCAAGTTCTTTTCCATAAGCACGTATGACTATATACGGAATACATGCCTACATTACATTGACGAATTGGAGCTAGTTCTGTGTCACCCTATGTTATGACTGTTACATGATGAACCGCATTCGGCATAATTATCCATCACTGATCCGGTGCCTACGAGTTTTCCATATACAGGTTCTCGCTTATTTACTTTCCCGCTGCTACTGTTACAATCACTACAAAATACCAAAAACATTACTTTTGTTGTCTTTACTTTTGTCACCGCTACCACCACTATCATATTACTTTGCTACTAAATACTTTGCTGCAGATACTAAGTTTCCAAGTGTGGTTGAATTGACAACTCAGCTGCTAATACTTGAGAATATTCTTTGGCTCCCCTTGTGTCGAATCAATAAATTTGGGTTGAATACTCTACCCTCGAAAGCTGTTGCGATCCCCTATACTTGTGGGTTATCACCGATCAAGGAGTTTACCTTCGTGGATATCTTTCAGCACTCGCCCTTTGGTGACATACTGAACTCATTAAGGTCTATCTCCTTGTCAGGAGAGTCCTGGCCAAACTATGTTTGACAGGATTGGGATGCGGATGACGAAGAAATTCGCCGCCCACCCACCACCCACCTAGTAGCCACTGTCGATGACTTGACCGACATTCTCGACTTCGATTCCGAAGACATCGACGGCATGGACGACGATGCAGGAGACGAACAAGAACCACTGCCCACAGGGCACTGGACAGCCACCTCATCATATGACATATATATGGTGGACACACCCAAAGAAGGCAATGGCGACGAGACAACGGAGGATGACCCCTCCAAGAAGCAACCCAAGTGCTGGCGTCAGCGACGCCGCTCTAAGTTCCGCCAAGGCAAAAGCGGTGATACCGGCACAAGATATAATAGCACTCCGGACAGTGCCGAAGATAACAACAATCCCCTCCAGCAAGATGTAGAGCGGGAGGATGGAGAAGCCAGCCCTCCCGAGAGAGCGGCAGATGGAGAGGCGGAGGATGATAATTACATGACTCCATCCGAAGACGAGGCAAGCCTAGACGACGATGAATTCGTCGTGCCTGAGGATCCCGTCAAACAAGAGCTCTTCAAGCGCCGGCTTATAGCCACGGCAAATAGCCTTAAGAAAAAGCAACAACAGCTTCAAGTTGATCAAGATTTGCTAGCTAACAGTTGGACGAAAGTCCTTGCGGCCGAGGAATATAAACTCGAACGCCCCTCCAAGAGTTACCCAAAGTGCAGGTTGCTACCTCGACTGGAGGTGGAAGCACTAAAACCTACATCTCCAGCGTATGACGCAGCTGATCGGCCACCCCGTGGCCGCGACAGAGAGGCATTTCAGCCAAAAGCTCAGCCCGCACCCCGACGCCATTCAAATAAAAATGTCAAGGCATGGGGAAATACGCCAGACCTATGAGACGTATTGGAGGACAAAGCAAAACACGCAAGATCGATCTATGGATCACGAGGGCGCGTCACCTTGCGAGACCATAACCGTCACGCCGGATACTGTAAAAGTAAATCCGGCTGGGCCGAACACAGCGGACAAGACTCATCTGAGCTGCGTCACGACATAGCATAGTACAGAGGCGCCGCACACCCTCTATGCTTCACAGATGAAGTAATGGATCACCAGATCCCAGAGGGTTTCAAACC
This sequence comes from Triticum aestivum, assembly GCF_018294505.1. NCBI lineage: Eukaryota > Viridiplantae > Streptophyta > Magnoliopsida > Poales > Poaceae > Triticum > Triticum aestivum. The sequence continues at coordinate 625,664,703 of NC_057806.1, read as the reverse complement.
CGTAAATATCGAATCATACGACGGCACAACAGATCATGCGGTATGGATCGAGGACTTCCTCCTGCACATCCACATGGCCCGCGGTGACGATCTACACGCCATCAAATACCTCCCACTCAAACTCAAAGGACCAGCTCGGCATTGGCTCAACAGCCTGCTAGCAGAATCCATTGGCTGTTGGGAAGATCTGTAAGCCGCATTCCTTGACAACTTCGAGGGCACTTATGTGCGACCACCAGATGCCGATGCTTGAGCCACATAATTCAGCAGCCAGAGGAATCGGCCAAGCAATTCTGGACATGGTTCCTGACAAAGAAAAATCAAATCGTCGACTGTCCGGATGCAGAGGCCCTAGCAGCTTTTAAGCACAACATCCGCGACGAGTGGCTCGCCCGGCACCTTGTCCAGGAAAAGCCGAAATCTATGGCAGCCCTCATGACACTCATGCCCCGCTTTTACGTGGGAGAAGACAGCTGGCTGGCTCGCAGCAATAATATATCAAAAAACCATGGTACTTCGGATACCAAGGATGGCAATGGCAGGTCACGTTGCAACAAACAGAAGCGCCGCATCAACAACGACAATACCGAGGATATGGCAGTCAATGCCGGATTCAAAGGCTCTAAACCCGGTCAGCGGAAAAAGCCATTCAAAAGAAGCACTCCGGGCCCGTCCAGTTTGGACCGTATACTCGATCGCTCGTGTCAAATACACGGCACCCCCGACAAGCCAGCCAACCACACCAACGGGGATTGTTGGGTATTCAAGCAGGCCGGCAAGTTAAATGCCGAAAACAGAGATAAGGGGTCACATAGCGATGACGAGGAGGAGCCCCGGCAGCCGAACATCGGAGGACAGAAGAGGTTCCCCCCACAAGTGCGGACGGTGAACATGATATACGCAACCCACATCCCCAAGAGGGAGCGGAAGCGTACGCTAAGGGACGTATACGCGTTGGAGCCAGTCGCCCCAAAGTTCAACCCATGGTCCTCCTGTCCGATCACCTTCGATCGTAGGGACCACCCCACTAGTATCCGTCATGGCAGATTCGCCGCAATGGTCCTAGACCCAATCATTGACGAATTTCACCTCACTCGAGTCCTTATGGATGGTTGCAGTAGCCTAAACCTGCTTTATCAGGACACAGTGCGCAAAATGGGCATAGACCCCTCAAGGATCAAACCCACAAAAACGACCTTCAAAGGCGTCATACCAGGTGTAGAGGCCCATTGCACAGGCTCAGTCACACTGGAAGTGGTCTTCGGATCCCCGGATAACTTCCGAAGCGAGGAGTTAATCTTCGATATAGTCCCGTTCCGCAGTGGATACCATGCACTGCTCGGGCAAACCGCATTTGCGAGATTCAATGCGGTACCGTACTGTGCATATCTCAAGCTCAAGATGCCAGGATCTCGGGGGGTCATCACAGTCAATGGAAACACAGAGCGCTCTCTCCGCATGGAGGAGCACATTAAGGCCTTCGCAGCAGAAGCACAAAGCAGCCTCTTAAGGCAATCCACCAGTTCGGCGATTAAAGACCCGGACACCTTCAAGCGCGCCCGGAGTAATCGGCATCAAGACCGCCTGGCACGTTCCGAGCTCGCATAACAATGTGGCCCTCACCCAGCCCTAGCCAAACAGCAAAACCCGTGCCACGCATACATAATTACGCATTGAAAATACCATGGGCATAGGTGGGGAGGGGGCACGACTACGGCACGCCCCAAGACGCGTGAGGGAGTCCTGGATTAGGGGGTGTTCGGATAGCCGAACTATACCTTCGAACGGACTCCTGGACTATGAAGATACAAGATTGAAGACTCTATCCCGTGTCCAGAAGGGACTTTCCTTGGCGTGGAAGGCAAGCTTGAAGATACGGATGTTTAGACCTCCTACCATTGTAACCGACTTTATGTAACCCTAACCCTCTCCGGTGTCTATATAAACCGAAGGGTTTTAGCCCGTAGAACAACATACACATCAACAATCATACCATAGGCTAGCTTCTAGGGTTTAGCCTCTCTGATCTCCTGGTAGATCAAATCTTGTAATACCCATATCATCAATATTAATCAAGCAGGACGTAGGGTTTTACCTCCATCGAGAGGGCCCGAACCTGGGTAAAACTTCGTGTCCCCTGCCTCCTGTTACCATCCGGCCTAGACGCACAGTTCGGGACCCCCTACCCGAGATCCCCCGGTTTTGACACTGACATTGGTGCTTTCATTGAGAGTTCCTCTGTGCCGTCGCCGTCAGGCCCGATGGCTCCTACGATCATCAATGGCGATGCAGTCCAGGGTAAAACCTTCCTCCCCGGACAGATCTTCGTCTCTGGTGGCTTCGCACTGCGGGCCGATTCACTTGGCCATCTAGAGCAGATCGAAAGCTATGCCCCTGGCCGTCAGGTCAGATTCGGAAGTTTAAACTACACGGCCGACATCCGCGGGGACTTGATCTTCGACGGATTCGAACCACTGCCGAGCGCGCTGCACTGTCACGACGAGCATGATCTAGCTCTGCCGCCGAACATTGCCATGGAGACCGCACCCGCATCGGCTCTGACCCCTAGTTCGGAGCCGACCGCGCCGATCGAAGATGGGCGGTTGGACGCCACCTCGGGGGCTGCGATCCCAACGGCGCTTGAGCCGAACACCAGCCCCGTACTCTGCAAGACTCGTGACTCCATGGAGCCGGATTCTTCTCCGGACTCCGAACTCTCCGCGCCCCTGTCGAGAGAATCCGATTGGGCGCCGATCATGGAGTTCACGGCCGCGGACGTCTTTCAGCACTCGCCTTTCGGGGATATCCTGAAGTCACTGAAATCTCTCTCTTTATCAGGAGAGCCCTGGCCGGACTACGGCCAGCAAGGTTGGGATTCGGACAATGAAGAAATTCAAAGCCCACCCACCACCCACTTGGTAGCCACTGTCGACGATTTAACTGACATGCTCGACTTCAACTCCGACGACATTGACGGTATGGACGCCGATGAAGGAGACGATGAAGAATCAGCGCCTATCGAGCCCTGGAACGCCACCTCATCATATGACGTATACATGGTGGACGCACCCAAAGATGACGGCGAGGAGCGGAAGGACGCACCGAAGGATTGTTCCCTCAAAAGCAGTCAAAGCGGCGACGCAAGCGCCGCCCCAAATCCCGCCTCGACAGAAATAGCGATCACACTGATCCAGCGCTGGAGCAGGGCGAACCGCTGCTAGACAACGGCAATCCAGATAATCAAACCGAACAAACAAATCCTATCAATGATAATGGTTCGGACGACATAACGTCGGACAGGCACTCGGAGCAGCAGAATACCCGTAAAAGGCTCGTTGCCACCGCAAGGAGCCTCAAAAAGCAGAAGCGGAGGCTCAAGGCCGCGCAAAACACGCTCCAATTCAGATGGAGCAAAATACTCAACACTGTAGCAAGGTACAGCGACAATCGCCCCTCCAAGAGCTACCCAAAGCGGAAGCTGCTACCCGAATTCGATGAGGAGGCCTCAGACCCCCCACAACCAAATATCAACGTAGCCACCTGGTCGGATAGACGACCCCTCTACCACCACAGAACGGCATTCAACGCTGCTCACAATACAACACGCGACCCATGCGAGGGCTCGCACCCAAAGGACGGTGCAACAAGATCCATCTATGGACCACGCAAGCGCGCCCCAGCATACAATGCAACACAACAAACATCCGAACAACGCGGCACACCCAGCTACAGGGGTGCCCCACACCACCTATGCTTCATCGATGAGGTGCTGGACCATGAATTTCCAGAGGGATTCAAGCCCGTAAACATAGAGGCATACGACGGAACAACAGACCCTGGGGTCTGGATTCAGGACTATATCCTTCATATACATATGGCTCGAGGGGATGACCTCCACGCCATCAAGTACTTACCTCTCAAACTCAAAGGGCCAGCTCGTCACTGGCTCAAAGGCCTCCCCGAAAGCTCCATCGGAAGCTGGGAAGTGCTCGAAGACGCCTTTCGGGCAAATTTTCAAGGGACTTATGTTCGACCTCCGGATGCGGACGACCTGAGTCATATAACTCAACAGCCCGGAGAGTCAGCCCGAAAGCTTTGGAATAGGTTTCTTACTAAAAAAACCAGATTGTCGACTGTCCGGACGCCGAAGCCTTAGCGGATTTCAAGCACAGCGTCAGTGACGAATGGCTCGCCAGACACCTCGGCCAAAACAAGCCGAGAATGATGGCCGCATTAACAAACCTCATGACCCGCTTTTGCGCGGGTGAGGACAGCTGGCTAGCCAGATGCAGCACCAGCAACCCCAGTACATCTGAAGTTAGAGATGGAAACGGGAAATCACGACGCAACAGCAATAAAAAACACTGGAATAAAGAAGACAACACGAAGGGCATGGCAGTAAATGCCGGATTCAAAGTCCCTCAGCCAAACCAAAAGCCGCCCTCGAAAGGCACCAGGGATGAACTGTCCAGCCTCAACAAAATCCTGGACCAAGTATGTCAGATCCATAGTACCCCTGGCAAACCTGCTAATCATACCCACAGAGAATGTTGGGTCTTCAAGCAGTCCGGCAAGCTCAACGCCGTACACAAGGGGGAGGATACACCAAGTGAAGACGAGGACGAACCTCCCAAGCAAGACAGGGGGAACAAAAGAAATTTCCACCCGAAGTCAAAACAGTAAACGTGTTACACGTGATCAAGAGAAAAAACAATGCGGCACTCCCAGAAAAATATACCCAAGTGTCTGTCACCGCGAAGTCCCACCACTGGACGTCTCAACCGATCACCTTCGACCATCGCGATTACGCATCAAGTATCCGGCACGCAGGATGGGCTGCCCTGGTATTAGACCCGGTAATTGGCGGATACCACTTCACACGAGTCTTGATGGATGGCGTCAGTAGCCTAAACCTAATATATCAGGATACAATCCGCGGGATGGGGTTAGACCCAACACAAATTCTCCATAGCAATACTACCTTTAAAGGAGTAACGCCAGGCCCAGGGGCCCGTTGTATGGGCTCCCTCCTACTACAAGTTATATTCGGCTCCCCCGATAACTTTCGTCGCGAGCATTTAACTTTCCACATTGCTCCGTTTAAAAGTGGCTATCAAGCACTGCTCGGACACGAAGCTTTCGCTCGCTTTAATGCAATACCACACTACGACTCCCTAACACTCAAGATGCCCGGTCCACGTGGCATCATTTCAGTGCACGGAAATATCAAGCAATCTCTGTGCGCTGAAGAGAGTGAGGCTGCCTTGGCAGCCGCACACTAAAGGCGCCCGAACCAGCAAAAGCATCCAATAGGTCATTAAGACCTCAGACACAACTAATCGAGTCTGGCGCCACTACTTATACCGAATAAACGGTCACACACTTATTTTTCAATACAAGGGGCTCAACACGCGCAAACAAGTGGCAATTTCTTATTATCTTGAACTATACATGGGTTCTTTAGAAAACTATCCTTTTGCACGACAACTTTTTTACCTAAATTCCTCTCTTTTACAGATGATCATCGTGCTACACCGATCCAGGATACGGCACAACGGAGACACAGGCGCAGACGTGCAGCAGGGACCTGCCCCAAGGATTCTTTTTAGATTAAGACCCTGCATAAACCTTTTTTTACTGTCTCTTGTTGATACATATCCACCGTTGAGAAGGATGCTGACGTCTTGGCATGTGGCCACGCCAGAACCATGCATGTACCTGGACACAAGGGGCTTCTTACAAAGGCCATTCCTCACGCCCGGTTTATACCACAAAGACCGAATACCTTAGGGAGTGTTCGGCGTTGCGAGTTTGGCCTATATGCATCAGCTCCGAATCATTGTCTTTGGTCAAATGTTGGGTTTGCCCGGCTCCTGTGTTTTGGTGCCTTACGTTCCACTTTACCGGCTAAGGTAGCACCAGGAGAACTAATGCGATTGTGCCTTGGTTCATCCGGATGAGCACCTTAGTAGAGAAAGCCGAAAACTGACTGTCATGATCTAGCGTGAGACTGGTCAACCACTCGATGACCCATGGGAATGTTAGAATTCCTCCGCCTTAACGAAGGGTCGCTTTCCGGCCAGGCATATACGCACCCCGGGATCGGGAGAGTGCGGAGCCACCTGGGGCTATCTAGTAGCCCCACTGTCAAACTCCAATGGCTAAGTGAAAGTGTTAAAGCATTATAGTCCGGTTGCCTCGCTCGCTCCGCTATCACCTCCTTAATAGGACCAAGACGTTGGTTTAAGTGTGAACGCGTGTTTTTGCGAACACCTCCGCATTATATGCGTGGGAGTTGAAGCCGACGACTGCAATCTTTCAGGTTATACACATGTATACATAAACGGCCTCCCAGGAGGCATCACATTACTTTCAGGCAAAAGTATAAAAGTAGCCTTATAAAAACCTATAAAAGCATTTCGCTTACAATGAGATTACATGTCACTCAAACATAATATTTTTTGAGCACTGGGTCTCTATCAAACGAGCACCCTCAAGAACTTCCTCAAAGTAGTGCTCAGCAGCCCTTCGACCTATGGCCGAATCCTGCGCTGCAACAGTGGTAGCATCCATCTCTACCCAGTATGCTTTAGCACGGGCAAAGGCCATCCATGCGCCTTCTATGCACGCCGACCTCTTCATCGCATTTATGCATGGCACCACATCGAGGACCTACTGCACCAAGCTGAAATAGCTGCTCGGTTTTGACCTTCCCGGCCATAGCTGATCCACAACAGACCTCATGGAGAGTCCGGGCAACCTATTTAGTTCGGCCCATTCGGCTAATTGGTCCGTCAACGAAAGCAGACGCTCGGGAGAATGGAATTGCCTCCAGAACAGCTGGTCTACTTCATGGTTCGTCTGACTCTGGAAGTAGTTGGCCGCATCGGCAGCGCTCGCTGCCAAATCCATATACGCATCCTCCGAACTCCACAGCCGATCCAGAGGGGCATACCGTGGATCTCCATACTTCCTTTGCAGCATAAAGGACTTCCCGACTACAATATCCCCAGCTTCCCGTAGCTCCTCCTTTTCCCTCATAGCAGAGCGGAGGTCTTTTCCCATTGCAGCAGCCTTCTCAAGGTACGATGCCTTCGCCTGGTTTTTCTTCTCAAGAGCCCGGCAACGGTCTATGGCGGCTTTTAATTCTACGGCCATATTGGCCATCTTCTCCCGGCTCTCGCCATGTGCGGCCTTCTCGGCTCGCAACTCTTCGGCCGCCTTCAAAGCAGCTGCATTACCCAATCTTGCTTGTTCCTTGGCTCGGGCAAGTTCCGCCCGCAAGGCTTCAACAGTGGCAGCTCCATCTGCAGTCATAACATGTTAAAAACACTGGCATCATACTCTTCCTATGTGGTGTTTACCAGACAAGGACACTGGGAGCCTCGAGGATCTGCCGCATTGGCATCTGCCGCATCCAACTGCCGTTCTAAACGGGCAAACTGGCTAGTCCGGCTGGCCACCGGAGCTTCCATCTCCTACACAAAAAGGAAGTTTGGTTATTACCTGGGAATATGATCCTCCATTCGTCATCATTTCCGACGACAACCAGAGTCTCAGGGGCTACTATCTACACAGGGCACACCTAGCATGTGCAGGACTATTACACATTCCTTTTACGTACCTCAGAGCCTGTCAGTAGACTCATAAAAGCTTCATGCAATCCGCTTTCGGCGGACGATATCCTCTCCTTCACCGTATTCATCAGCACACGGTGATCATCTGAGATGGCCGCTTGCCCCACCAACTCCCTCAGAACGTCCGATCGCACACTAGACGGCGCCGGACTCTTTTGTCCGCTCTCTTTGGGAGCCGGACACTGGGAGCCTCGGGGATCAATAGGATTACCTTCAGGCCTCACCGGACTCGGAGAGGCCCTCCGCGACGACACTTCAGGGTCGCCCGCTTCCGGAGCGGAGGTGTCCGGAGGAGGCGTCTCTCTCTCCATCATCTCTGGAAGAAGATCCCTCGAAGACGAGCTCATTTGAGAAGGGCTAAGGCCCGAACTGCACAAATATATGCGGTGGTTATTTTCTCAAAAGAAAAGGATGGCATATCTGTACTATTAAAGTTTTCGGGTCACTTACGACTCCCGGGAGAATTGATCCCCCTGCGGACTTTGTGCGGCAGCAGCGCCCCCCAAGGTAGGGCCCCCGGTGGAAGATTTCTTCTCCCGTTTGGAAGCTTCAGCTTCCGAATTCCCGGGCGTAGTCCTTTTCCTCTTCCGGTCGTCTTCCTTCACGGAGACGCTCGCTCCCTCGGTTAGAATAGGCAGCGTTGGGGGCCTGCGTCCGCCCGCATTATCCTCCACAGTATCTTCCTTCAAGGGATCCGGGCAAGGAGCGGTCTGGAGCATCTTTTCCAATACCGGATTCTCCAAACCCTCAGGGAGGGGGGCCGAACACCGAATCAACTTCGCCTTTGTTAACCAGTCCTGGTCGAAAAAGCAAACTCTCAGAAATAACTTCGTAACGAAGGGAAGATAATATGTTCGGCTCGAAAATTCCTTACCTGATCGGCGGCGCGATTACTACTCAGGCCCACGTCCTCGGTGATTTCCGGACACTCTACTTGAGGTCCGAAGAATGACTTATACATATCCTCGTGCATCAGGCCGAGAAAATTTTGAATGGCACGCGGACCCTCGGGATTGAACTCCCACAAGCGAAGGGGCCGACGTTTGCAAGGCTGGACTTGACGAACCAGCATAAGTTGTATTACCGCAACCAAACTGAGATCTTCGTTGAAGAGATCTCCAATGCGGCTCTGCAGTAAAGGCACGTCCTTGGCTGGACCCCAGCTCAGTCCTCTGCTGATCCATGACATCAGTTGTGGTGGAGGACCCGAGCGAAAAATGGGGGCGGCCGCCCACTTGGCACTTCTAGGAGTCGTGATGTAGAACCACTCCTGTTGCCACAATGCAGACACCTCTGGGATGGAACCTTTGGGCCACGGAGCTCCCTTCATCTTGCGTATTGAGGTGCCTCCACACTCTGCATGTTGCCCTTCGATCATCTTCGGCTTTACTTCAAAGGTCTTGAGCCATAAGCCAAAGTGGGGGTAACCCAGAGGAAGGCCTCGCATACACAACAAAAGTCGTGATATGCAGGAAGGAGTCTGGAGCTAGATCATGGAAATCTAGTCCATAATAAAACATCAAGCCCCTGACGAAAGGATCCAGTGCAAAACCTAGACCTCGGAGGAAGTGGGAGACGAACACGACGCTCTAGTTGGGTTTGGGAGAGGGGACGGCCTGCCTCCGGGGAGGCAGCCGATGCGACATCTCGGTGGTTAGATACCTGGCCTCCCCCAACTTTTTAATGTCTTCTCCCGTGACGGAGGAGGGCATCCATTGGCCTTGAAGGCTGGATCCGGACATGACTGAAGGTTTGGAGCACCTGACCTGAGCTTTGGGCGATTGAGCTTGAGGCGGGGGAAGGATTCGATTGAGCACGGGAGGGAAAAGGTAAAAGCTTTGTCCCTTTATAAAGAGGGTGGATATCAAGCGCCCTCCCCGTGTCCGTTTGGACTTGCCTATGATCTAGGAGTCCTAGAAACGGTTGGATTACCCACGCCCGTATTGATGAGAATCCCATAATAAGGGGACACGATCTCTGCTTTAACAAGATGTGCCAAGGAAACCACCTCGCATAACACGCTGAGGTGGGTAATTAAACGACTCGGATAAAGGCTTGGCCGTGGTGTGTCGCACCATGGAATACGTCAGCAGATTAGATTTGTATAAATATTATTCTCTCTATGGCAGTATGTGGAAACTTGTTTTGCAGAGCCGGACACTATCTTTGTGTTTAAGATCTTCTATGAAATACTTGGAGGAGGAACCCGCCTTGCAATGCCGAAGACAATTTGCGCGCCGGACTCGTCGTCCTTGAAGCCCGGTTCAGGGGCTACTGAGGGAGTCCTGGATTAGGGGGTGTTCGGATAGCCGAACTATACCTTCCGCCAGACTCCTGGACTATGAAGATACAAGATTGAAGACTCCGTCCCGTGTCCAGAAGGGACTTTCCTTGGCGTGGAAGGCAAGCTTGAAGATACGGATATTCATATCTCCTACCATTGTAACCGACTTTATGTAACCCTAACCCTCTCAGGTGTCTATATAAACCGGAGGGTTTTAGCCCGTAGGACAACATACACATCAACAATCATACCATAGGCTAGCTTCTAGCGTTTAGCCTCTCTGATCTCGTGGTAGATCAACTCTTGTAATACCCATATCATCAATATTAATCAAGCAGGACGTAGGGTTTTACCTCCATCGAGAGGGCCCGAACCTGGGTAAAACTTCGTGTCCCCTGCCTCCTGTTACCATCCAGCCTAGACGCATAGTTTGGGACCCCCTACCCGAGATCCGCCGGTTTTGACACCGACAATGCGGCTCAACCGCACTAGGGGCTTCCCTCCTTATTATTTTTCCTCTCTTTCAGGACTTTACTCTCTGGAAACCCCACCCGGCAGTATTTTCGCCGGACACACGATACAACAACCAAGGAGGCAGAAAGCTATGTCGCATCATGGAATTCCTAGGTGGTCTCTGATAATGAGTAAAATACCTGCTTTCAATACCATTCCTTAGCTTGCCCTTGGAGGGGACATGTCAAATAGTCCTACTTTTTGCTTATCGCACTACTTGTATCATTCTACTTCGACGCACCTTTTTGAATAAACAATGCATAGCACTAGACTATTGTCGCATTCTCCATTCTTTGTTTTTTTTATATATGTTCATCCATGACATTCAGCACCCGTACACTCTGGTACGGCCAATACGCTGGGGGCTTAAGCGTACCCCATAATACGGCATGAGAAGTCCGAACACTTTCAACAGTGCGGCACCCCAAACTTATAGCATTATATGCATCAGCTCCGAATCATGTCTTGGGTCAATAGTTCGGTTTGCCCGGCTCCCATGTTTTGGTACCTTATGTTCCGCTATATCGGCTAAGGTAGCACTGGGAGAACTACTGCGATTGTGCCTCGGTTCAGCTGGGCTAAGCACCTCAGTAGAGAAAGCTAAAACTGACTGTCATGATAAGGCGAGAGCTGGTCTCTATTCGAGAGGTCTCGAGTCCCTAAAGACTTATGCCGCTTAGAGAGAGGAGTCGGCTTTGTCCGGCTTAAGGCGTGTATAGCGCCCCGAATTCAGCCTTCCGAATACTAGGGGCTTCGACAAAATTTAAAATTGTAGAATTCTATGGCTAAGTGAGCGTGATAAAGCATTATAGTCCGATTGCCTTGTTCGTTGTGCTGAGCACCTCCCTCGAAGGACCAACAATGGGAAAAAGAGTGCTCAGGTTTCTACCGAACACCCCAGCACTCGTGGCACGGCGGCAGAAGCCGACAACTGGCCATCTCTCAGATTTGATAAACAGCTGCACAGAAGGTAATATTTCAAATTCAAACAAGCGTTGCATAGCGCATATGAACAAGTTTTCATAATACAGGATCACACGAGCAAGTTTATCCAAAAATTACATCTTTCGCACACTCGTTCGCCACAAGATGGGCACCCTTCAGGACACCCTCATAATACATCTCGGGGTGGCGATGCTCCTTGCCCTGCGACGGCCTCTCCTTCACCAGCTTCTCGGCCTCCATCTTGGCCCAGTGCACCTTGGCACGGGCAAAAGCCCGGCGGGTACCTTCGATACAGATGGACCGCTTGATGACTTCCAGCCGTGGGCAGGCAGCTACAAGCCACCGCACCAGGTTGAAGTAGCTGTTGGGGAGGGAGTCGCCAGGCCATCCGGACTATAAAGCCCTTCATGGCCTATTCGGCCGCGTTGTGCAGCTCGACCAGTTGCTTCAGCTGGTCGCTCATAGGCATCGGGTGTTCAATCCCAGTATACTGAGACCAGAACAACTTCTTCGTTGAGCTTCCCTCCTCGGCCTGGTAATATTTCGCGGCATCCGACACGCTGCGGGGCAAATCTGCGAATGCTCCTGGAGAGCTCCGGACTCGGGTAAGTAACAAGTAATTTACTTTCACATGCTTGCTTTGCATATTGAATGCCTTACCCGCCGCTATCTTGCTCATTGCCTCAATCTCCTGAAGGGCCTTTTGGGCTTAAGCCTTGGCATTCTTTGTGCTCTCGAGGGCTGCGGCAAACTCGGACTCTCGCGTCTTCGAGTCAAGCTCCAAAGCCTTGTGGTGCGTCACGAGAGCCTGGAGCTCTTGCTGCACCTCGCCCACCCGTGCCTCTTTTCTTTCCCGCTCGGTGCGCTCCCAGGCCGCTTTGTTTTCGGCCTCGGACAGCGCTTGCTTCAGGGTCGCCACCTCGGTCGTGGCCCCTGGCACATTCATAATGATCCTGTCATTTCGCAACCACATTTTCTTTTATATATAGACAAGGTATTACTTACCTTTGTTCTCCTTGAGCTGCCTCTTGGCAAGGCCGAGCTCTTTCTCGGACCCCTCGAGGTCCTGCTTCAATGCAGCAACCTCCGCAGTCAGTGCGGCAGAGGTCAGCAGCGAAGCCTGCACACACATATAGACATACTTATATTAGACTCCTGCAGATATTATTTGATCCTCTATTCGGCTTTTCTTTGTGAACACCAAACAAAGCATCAGGGGCTACTGTCTATGCGGTAATATTTTTCCTATATTTTAAATACTTACCACAAAGCCTGTTAGAAGGCTGGCACAGGCTTCAGTCAGTACGCTCTTGGCGGACTGAACCTTCTTGATCACCGCATTCATAATAGTGCGGTGCTCTTCGTGTGTGGAAGCGCCATGAAGCGCTCCCAGCAGGTTGTCCGGTGCCTCTGGATGGACAGAGGTCACCGGCACGGGCGTCTTGCCCCTTTTGGAAGGGGCCACCTGCCCAAGTCTGGAACCACTGGAGGTTCCAGCGCAGTGTTCGGCTGAGGGCCGAACTTGGAGCCCCCGGGAGCCTTACTCCCTTTGCTCCCGGAGTCCGGAAGGTCGCCTTGAGGCGCCTCCAGGACTGTCTCCCCTCGGCCCGGTGCCTCTTGAGACAATACCTCGGCATTGTCCGTAGGGCAAGGGGAGGAGGCGGTCGTAAGTGGATTGCTATCCATATCCGACGAGTCCAAGGAACCGTCCGACGAGGATACATTGATACGGGCTTGGGGCGGTCTGCATATCATATTCGGCGTTAGGAGAAGCAGTGCGACAAAGGTATGCTATGAGTTACTCTGGTATCTGAATACTTACGACTTCTCCAGGGGCTTGGCCCTAAGAAGCCACTCGTCTTCGCCTTCGGTGGCGGTGGTGGAGCAGTCCGGAAGAAGAGTCCTTCCCTTCTTGGACCCTTCGGCCTCTCCGGTTGGGGCGGCCTTCCTTTTCTTGTCTCCCCCGGCTGGAGGGGGAGCATCTTCATCTTCCTCCTCGTTTTCATGGGAGGAGTGCGTAGCGGAGTTATCGGATGATGAGTCCGATACCACCTGGCGCCGGGAACCCTTTCGGGTTCCCTTGGCCTTCTTCTGGGTCTTCTCCGGCACCTCACAAGGAGCCGGAGTCAGCGGCTCCGTCAGGAGAGCGTCCACAGTGTCTTCGGGAAGAGGGGCCGGATAGTTAACCTGCTCTGATTTATCCACCCAGTCCTGTCAAAGGCATGGGAGCTCAGACCCTGCACATGGTTAAGCTATGGGAAATAAATATCCTACCGGATGTACAGAACTTACCGAATTCGCAGGGTGCTTTGCCCTTAACCCGCGGTCCTCGGTAAGAGAAGGAGGGACCATGGCACCCTTGAATAGCACCTCCAGACGTCCTTGTGCGTTGTGTCGAATAGCTTGTGTAGAGTCTGGTGCTGGGCCGGGTCGAACTCCCGTAAGTTGAAGTCCCGTTGTTGACACGGGAGCATCCGGCGGAAGAGCATGACCTGGACTATGTTGACAAGGTTAAGTTTCTTGCTTATCATATTTCGGATACACTTCTGGAGTCCATCCAGCTCCACCGATGAACCCCAGGACAGGCCCTTCTCCTTCTAGGAAATGAGCCGCATGGGGAATCCGGATCGAAACTCGGGGGCCGTCACCCAGTTGGTGTCACGCGGCTCGGTGATTTAGAACCACCCTGATTGCCACCCCTTTATGGTCTCCATGAAGGAGCCCTCGAGCCATATAACGTTGGCCATTTTGCCCACCATGGCTCCGCCGCATTCCGCTTGTTGGCCGCCCACCACCTTCGGCTTGATATTGAAGGTCTTCAGCCACAGGCCGAAGTGGGGCCGGATGCGGAGGAAAGCCTCGCACATGACGATGAACGCCGAGATGTTGAGGATGAAATTTGGGGCCAAATCATGAAAGTCCAGCCCATGATAGAACATGAGGTCGCGGACGAATGGATGGAGGGGAAACCCCAGTCTGCGGACGAAGTGGGGGAGGAAAACCACCCTTTTGTGAGGTTCCGGGGTAGGGACCACTTGCCCCGCGGCTGGCAGCCGGTGCGCGATATCCGCGGTTAAGTATATGGCTCCATGTAGCTTTTTGATGTGTCCCTCCGTAACGGAGGAGGCCATCCACTTGCCTCCCACTCCAGACATGTTTGGAGAGAGTTGAGGAGAAGGATGTGGACTTGGGCATTGGAGCTTGAGTGTGCAAGAATGGATGAGCAAGGAGGAAGAATGCATTGGTAGAAAAAGGTGAGACCTTATCCCTTTATAAGGGCGGACGAAACTATGCGCCCCCACTAGCCTAGTAAAACTCGCTTATCCCCCAAGCACCATAATTAATAGCGCAGTTGGGTTACCCATGTTCATATTGATGGGAATCCCGTGATAAGGGGACACGATCTCTGCTTCGACAAGACATGCCAAGAAAACCGCCTCGCGAAACACGCTGAGATAGGTTATGAAAACGATTCGAATAAAGACCTGGCTGTGGTGTGATGTCACACTACGGGGTGCGTCAGCAGATTCGATTTGTGTAAATATTATTCCCTCTATGGTGGTATGTGGAACTTATTTTGCAGGGTCGGACACTATCCTTGTATTCAAATTCTTTCGTGGTGTATTCGGAGGAGGAACCCGCCTTGCAATGCAAAAAGACAACACTGCGTGCCGGACTCATCGTCATTGAAGCTTGGTTCAGGGGCTACTAAGGGAGTCCTGGATTAGGGGGTCTTCGGACAGCTGGACTATATCCTTTGGCCGGACTGTTGGACTATGAAGATACAAGATTGAAGACTTTGTCTCGTGTCCGGATAGGACTCTCCTTGGCGTGGAAGGCAAGCTAGGCAATACGGGTATGTATATCTCCTCCTTTGTAACCGACCTTGTGTAACCCTAGCCCCCTCCAGTGTCTATATAAACCGGAGGGTTTTAGTCCATAGGACAACATACAATCATACCATAGGCTAGCTTCTAGGATTTAGCCTCTCCGATCTCGTGGTAGATCAACTCTTGTACTACTCATATTATCAAGAATAAATCAAGCAGGACGTAGGGTTTTACCTCCATCAAGAGGGCCTGAACCTGGGTAAAACATCGTGTCCCCTGCCTCCTGTTACCATCCGCCTTAGACGCACAGTTCGGGACCCCCTACCCGAGATCCGCCGGTTTTGACACCGACAGGAACCATAAGCCGGGGCTTGAGACCTTTTAAGATTTCCTGATTTGCTCTCTCAGCTTGACCATTGGATTGAGGATGAGGTACAGAAGAAACATCAAGCCGGATATGCTCACGTTGACAAAACTCCTCTATAGCCCCTTGGGATAGATTAGTGCCATTGTCAGTGATAATGTTGTGTGGAAAACCAAAATGAAAAATCACCTTTTTCATGAACTGAACCGCCGTGGCCGCATCACACTTACTCACTGGCTCTCCCTCAACCCACTTTGAGAATTTGTCAACTGCCACTAAAAGATGTGTCTTTTTATCCTTAGACCTTTTGAAAGGTCCAACCATGTCAAGCCCCCAGACCGCAAACGGCCAGGTGGTTGGAATCATCCGCAACTCTTGAGCCGGCACATGTGCTCGCCGTGCGAATTTTTGACATCCATCACACCTACTGACTAGATCTTCTGCATCAGCATGAGCCGTTAACCAGTAAAAACCAAGACGAAAAGCTTTGGCCACAAGAGATTTTGACCCGGCGTGATGACCACAATCGCCTTCATGGATCTCATGAAGTATTTCTTGGCCTTCTTCAGTAGAAACACACCGCTGAAACGCTTCGGAGACAATGCGATGGTATAATTCTCCGTCAGAAATCGTCATTGACTTAGACCGCCGGGTTATCTGTCGGGCCAGGGTCTCATCAACTAGCAACTTTCCCCGGGTCATGTAAGCCAAGAACGGCAATGTCCAATCTGGGATGACGTGAAGAGCCTCCACCAACTATGCCTCCGGGTCAGGAACGGCCAGATCTTCTTCTGTAGGCAATTTAACAGATGGGTTATGCAAAACATCCAAAAAGGTGTTAGGTGGCACCGGCTTACGCTGAGATCCCAACCGGCTTAAAGCATCAACCGCTTCGTTCTTCCTATGGTCAATGTGCTCCACCTGATAACCTTTAAAATGTCCTGCAACAATATCAACTTCACGGTGATAAGCCGCCATGAGAGGGTCCTTGGAATCCCACTTGCCTGACACCTATTGAGCCACCAAATCTGAGTCGCCAAGGCACCGGACCCAGCTTAGGCTCATTTCTTTTGCCATTCGGAGACCATGGAGCAAAGCTTCATATTCTGATGTGTTGTTAGTACAAGGAACATTAAATGCAGCACATAACAAAACTTGTCACCTCGAGGGGAGGTTAAAGCAACTCCAGCCCCCGAGCCCTCCAACTGTCTGGACCCATCAAAATGAATAGTCCAATACGTGTTCTCTGGTTTCTCTTCTGGCATCTACATCTCTGTCCAGTCATTAATAAAGTCAACCAGTGCTTGAGACTTGATCGCAGTACGTGGCACATACTTCAACCCATGAGACCCAAGTTCAATGGCCCACTTGGCGACTCGTCCAGTAGCCTCTCTATTCTGGATGATGTCTCCCAAAGGCACAGAGCTAACCACAGTGACTAGGTGACCCTGAAAGTAATGTTTGAGTTTCCGGCTTGCCATGAACACACCGTACACGAGCTTCTGCCAATGTGGATATCTTTGTTTAGATTCAATCAGCACCTCACTGGCGTAATAAACCGGCCGTTGAACTGGATGTTCCTTGCCAACCTCCTTGCGCTCCACCACAATTGCCACACTAATAGCCCGTGAGTTAGAGGCTACGTATAACAATAGCGGCTCTTTCTCAACCGGAGCAGCAAGAACCGGCGGCTCAACAAGCTGTTTCTTCAGATCCTCAAAAGCAGAGTTCGCAGCATCGCTCCAAACGAAATCATCTGTTTTCTTCATCATCTGCTATAAAGGCATCACCTTCTCCCCTAACCGGCTTATGAACCGGCTCAAAGCAGCAACACGACCCGCCAGCCGTTGAACATCATTGATGCATGTTTGTTTGGCCAGGGCTGTGATTGCCTTAATTTTCTCCAGGTTAGCTTCAATACCTCGGTTGGACACCAAAAAACTCAAAGAGCTTGCCAGCTGGGACTCCAAAAACACACTTGGCCGGGTTAAGCATCATTTTGTAGACCCGGAGGTTATCAAAGGTCTCTTTCAAATCTGTGACCAAGGTTTCCTCTTTCCTGGACTTTACCACTATATCATCCACATAGGCATGAACATTACGCCCAATCTGATTGTGAAGGCAATTCTGCATACACTGTTGATAAGTTGCCTGGGCACTTTTAAGCCCGAAGGGCATAGACACATAGCAGAAGGCTCCAAACGGAGTGATGAAAGTTGTCTTCTCCTGGTCCTTGACTGCCATCTTGATCTGATGATAACCTGAATGAGCATCCAGAAAACTCAAACGCGCGCAACCCGTCGTAACATCGATGATCTGATCAATACGGGGGAGAGCAAAAGGGTCAGCTGGACAAGCTTTGTCTAAATCGGTGTAATCCACACACATACGCCAGGTGCCATTCTTTTTGAGTACAAGCATCGGGTTTGTCAACCACTCTGGGTGAAAGACTTCCACAATGAACCCGACCGCCAAGGGCCGGGCCACCTCTTCTCCAATGGCCTTCTGCCTTTCCTCGTTGAACCGTCGGAGAAATTGCCTGATCGGCTTAAACTTTGGATCAATATTGAGAGTGTGCTCAGCGAGTTCTCTCGGGACACCTGGCATGTCAGAAGGTTTCCATGCAAAGATGTCTCGGTTCTCATAGATGAACTCGATGAGCGCGCTTTCCTATTTTGGATCCAAGTTGGCACTGATGATGGATTGCTTGGATGAGTCGCCGAGCACAAAATCAACTGTCTTGGTGTCATCAGCTGACTTGAATTTCAACACTGGTTCATGCTCCGTTGTTGGCTTATTTAAAGACGTCATGTCTGCCGGGTCAACATTATCCTTATAAAACTTTAACTCCTCTGTTGCACAAACAGACTCAGCATATGCAGCATCTCCTTCTTCACACTCCAGGGCTATTTTCCGACTTCCATGTACTGTAATGGTGCCCTTATAACCTGGCATCTTGAGCTGCGATACACATAACACGGCCGAGCCATGAATTTGGCGTAAGCCGGCCGTCCAAACAAAGCATGATTTGGGCTTTTGATCTTAACCACCTCAAAAGTTAATTTCTCCGCTCTGGAATCATATTCATCCCCAAAGGCTACTTCCAGTTCAATCTTACCAACTGGGTATGCCGACTTGCCAGGTACCACACCGTGAAAAATAGTGTTGGATTGCTTAAGACTCATATCAGTCAACCCCATCCGACGAAACGTCTCATAGTAGAGGATGTTGATGCTACTGCCTCCATCCATGAGTACTTTAGTGAATTTAAATCCACCAACCTGAGGCGCCACTACCAAGGCCAAGTGACCCGGATTATCAACCCGGGGAGGATGATCCTCTCTGGTCCACACAATAGGTTGTTCTGACCACCGTAAGTAACACGGAATCGCCGGCTCAACGGCATTAACAGCCCTCTTGTGAAGCTTCTGGTCCCTCTTGCACAAGCTAGTGGTAAATACATGATATTGCCCACTATTCAACTGTTTTGGGTTGCTCTAATATCCGGATTGCTGCTGATTACCTTGGCCGGGTTGTGGATTATAACCTCCCTGGTTACCCGCATGTCCCTGACCGTGAAAGCCGCCTCCACCTGAACCGGCACCCAGGCCATGAAAGCCGCCTCCACCTGAACCGCCGCCAGGGCCGTGACTTCCATCAAATGCATTTGAATTTTTAAACGCCTTCATGATTGTACAGTCCTTCCACAGATGGGTGGCTGGCTTCTCCCGAGTGTCGTGTCTTAGACAAGGTTCATTCAATAGTTGCTCAAGGGTGGGGGGGGGGTCCTGGATTAGGGGGTGTCCAGATAGCCGGACTATACCTTTGGCCGAACTCCTGGACTATGAAGATACAAGATTGAAGACTTTGTCCCGTGTCCGAAAGGGACTTTCCTTGGCGTGGAAGGCAAGCTTGGCGATACGGATATGTAGATCTCCTACCATTGTAACCGACTCTGTGTAACCCTATCCCTCTCCGATGTCTATATAAACCGGAGAGTTTTAGTCCGTAGGACGAACAACAATCATACCATAGGCTAGCTTCTAGGGTTTAGCCTCATTGATCTCGTGGTAGATCTACTCTTGTACTACCCATATCATCAATATTAATCAAGCAGGACATAGGGTTTTACCTCCGTCAAGAGGGCCCGAACCTGGGTAAAACATCGTGTCCCCTGCCTCATGTTACCATTTGGCCTAGACGCACAGTTTGGGACCCCCTACCCGAGATCCGCCGGTTTTGACACCGACATTGGTGCTTTCATTGAGAGTTCCTCTGTGTCGTCACTTTTAGGCCCGATGGTTGCCTCGCTCCTACACCACCATTGGAGGAAAATGATCTATCAGCCTAGAATGTGCAGTATGGAGGAATTGAAGGGATAAAAAAACGCTAACCTCTGTTGGAAGTAATTCGGCCGAGAAGCCATAGTGGGTTGGTGTAACGCCCAATACGCGATCCTAACCCAACAAAGATTTGCAAGTCTCGCTAAGGATAGAAGCACATATTGGAGACGCCCTGACATGTGACTAATATCATACACGCAAGTGTCACATGTCAACAAAGGTGGACATCACAACATAATGCCATACAAGTAGATAAAAGATATGAGTGTTTAAGTTGGCTGGGACAGCTTTGGTTTAAAAGAGTGAGTGAGTTAGGAGTTAGCTGGGCCTCATTGGATTCTCTCTCCCCTCTGGTTACTCTCTTTTCCATTTAGTTTAACACAAAGCTTTGAGAAAAGACCACTGAGTTATGGGAAGAGTTTGGCAAGGAGGAAAACTCCCTAGACTCCAGGAAGTACAGAGAATTTAATAAATGTGGTTTGGGGACTTTTACAGACTATAAATTTAAACATGTTTGAATTTAATTCAAACTTGTCTGAATTTAAAACCTAACCAAACCAAATCCAAATGGGATGAAATTTTAGATGGTGATACTACATAATAAATATGATTTATGGGCACGACAGGAACAATTATTTGAGCAACTAAAATTTGAATGTGATTCAATTAAATACGATGAATAGGGAAAAGAAAAGAAGTTGCACTATATGGAGTTTGATACTTGCATGAATTCAAGTTGGAGTTGAGCATGGGGCAAAAATAAAAAGGTGCACGACCTCAAGGGAATTTGGCATGATGGTTTAAGGAATGGTCTAAGAAGAAGAAGACACAACCACATTCAAATAAAAGAACACAAGCACCACAATATCATGGAGATGATGCATGATGCAAAAATAAATAACATGGAGGCACACCAACATCAACATAACATGCAAGCATGAGCATATCACAAATTGAGGAGGTCTTGGTCTTGGGTTGTTACGACACTCCCCCACTTACAAGAGATCTCGCCCCGAGATCTTAAGAATGAAAAGGATGAAGACTTAAAACTAAGTTGCTTCTTTGACAAACAAGTGAAGCCAATGAACCTTGGAGGTTACAAAGAGATAAATTATGGCACAAGAAACAAGTAGGAATTTCAAACCACTTTGGTTAATTGGTGTAAGGGCATATTTATCCCTAAGTGGTTTTGGTGGTTGATGACAATGCATTTGCGGAATAATCATGTGCATTGAGCATTTCAGATATCTCATGTCTAGGCACAAGACGATTCGGTGCCCCTCGGAGCCTATCGAAGACAATGTTTCTCTATGTTTCTTTTCGGTGGAGTTGAGTCGTAGGAAAGTCGTACTATTAAGAGGGGGTCCACTTCGGAAAGGTTAGGGTGGAATCAACACGTACACATCTGTTCCTTTGCACCACCTTTCCTTGCGTCGTTGGAGCACCGGTTGTTTCCCTTGTCATTGCGAAGACGAAGGCTTCCTAGTGCTATTGTTTTGTGGTGTGTGGTAGTACTGCTCAAGGGAGCAGTTGTACTGTAGCTGCCCACGGTAGTACCGCCCACGACAGCGGTAGTACCGCGAGTGCGGTAGTACCGTAGCCTCTGGCCCAGAACGGTGGCGTGAGCGAAAGTAGGGGCGGAAGTAATTTTTTACTTCCGCGCCCTACGCGATAGTACCGCTCCCTGTAAGCTGTAGTATCGTGCTAGATTTTTGCACTGACCAAAACTCGGCGGAAGTAGCCACGGATGTAATTTTATTAGTCTGTGCCTTCCCAGCCCAGAATGGGCCCTGCCTTACGGAAGTACCGCAAGGGCGCGCAGTAGTACCGCTCCGGCGGTTCTACCGCTCATTGCCTTGTGTAACAGGGCCTCACCTGGCTCCTGACGCGCGAGCGGTAGTACTGCACTTCCCAGCGGTAGTACCGCATGCCTGTGCGGTAGTACCGTGGGTATGTGCGGTAGTACCACATGTCGTGGGCTGAGTAGGTGGCTAACGGTTGGATTTTTCCTCACACGATATAAGGGAGGGTATTCTTCCCCTAGTTAACCACCTCTTCCCTTCCTAAGCGCTCAAAGCTCCATTTTCTCCCGATCTATCTCCCTAGCCAATCAAACTTGTTGATTTTCTAGGGATTGGTTGAGAAGGCCCGGATCTACACTTCCACCAAGACAAATTTGATTCCCCCCACTAATACCTTGCGTATCTTGTTACTCTTTGGTGTTTGAGCACCCTAGATGGTTGAGGTCACCGCGGAGCCATATTCCATTGTGGTGAAGCTTCGTGGTGTCATTGGGAGCCTCCAATTAAGTTGTGGAGATAGCCCCAACCTTGTTTGTAAAGGTTCGGTCGCCGCCTCCAAGGGCACCAATAGTGGAATCACGGCATCTCGCATTGTGTGAGGGTGTGAGGAGAATACGGTGGCCCTAGTGGCTTCTTGGGGCGCACTGTGCATCCACATCGCTCCAACGGAGATGTACTTCCTCTCAAAGGGAAGGAACTTCGGTAACACATCCTCGTCTCCACCGGCTCCACTCTTGGTTATCTCTTACCTTTACTTGTGCAATATTATATTGTGTTGTATCCCTTGCTTTCTTGCTTGTGTGCTTGTTGTTGTTGCATCATATAGGTTGCTCACCTAGTTGCATATCTAGACAACCTACTTTGATGCAAAGTTTAAATTGGTAAAGAAAATCTAAAAATTGCTAGTTGCCTATTCACCCCCCCCCCCTCTAGTCAACTACATCGATCCTTTCAATTGGTGTCAAAGTCTCGTCTCTTTATTAAGGACTTTGTTGTCCGAAGAGTATGGTTGACACCGTAGACGGTGGGGAGGAGCACCCCGGTGTGATTCCGTCCTCGTCTACGGCCAATGGGGGATCCTCGGTCTCTCGTGAGGAGTTCAATGCGGCTTTGGACACATTGAAAACATCCATGTTGACCGAGGTTGAAGGCATGTTCAATAAGTTTTTAGAAGTCCTTAAATTATCCATCGCACCAATGAAAGTGGGTGATCCCGCTAACAAGGTGACGGATGCTAACTTCGACAAGGGGGGAGCTACTAGTGACAAAGTTCCTTTATCTAGTGGTAGAAGTGGAAATGGCATCTTTGCCCATGTTGAACCTCCACTTACTTATAGAGGACCGGTTCCCTCCACTCATTTGAATCATGTTGGTCCTCCTCCTAAGCTTGTGAAAAATGAGGATTTTGCCTCTTGGGTCTATCGCTTTAAACGTCATTTAAATCATAGTTCTACTAACCTTTGGAGAATTATTGAGAAAGGTTTATACCCGCATGACCCAAGCAACTTCACTCCTAGAGAAGCTGCGGATCATCAATTCAACAAGTCTGCTCTTTGCATTCTCCAAGAGGCCATCCATCCCAAAGATATTGCGCATCTCCGACCTTTCACCGTGGCTAAGGACGCCTGGCAACATGTTGTTTCCATTTACAAGGGAAGCGCAAGCATTCAACGCTCCAACTATGAAGTGTTTCAAGATGAAGCCGATGAGTTTGCAATGAATGAAGATGAAGAACCTCGTGAGCTTTACCAGAGATTAACCACTCTCATGGTCTCACTCCAAGATCATGGGAGCAAGGATACAAATGACAATTGGATCAAGCGCAACTTATCAAGGCCATGATGCCTTACCATAAGGCCATGTCCTCCGTCATCCATTAAAGGTCGGACTTCCACACCTTGTCCTCAAGTGAAGTGTTGGATGAGTTTGTGGCAATGAGGATCTTGGACAAGACCGCCGACAATGTGGTGTTGCATTCTCAACGTGCAAAGAAGCCCAACCTTGACTTGAAGGCCAAGGCTAGTGTGGAAGAAGAGGATGAAGAGGAAGAAGAGGAGAGTAACCCTGAAGATACAAGATATGCTTATCATGAGCACATGGCTCTCGCTTCAAGGCAATTTTGGAGCAAGAAGAACTCAAGGCCCAACTTCAACAAGAACAACACAAGTGGCGCCAAGGGCAAGCAACGTGTGAGGACATGCTATAATTGTGGCAATGTGAGCCACTTTGTTGCGGAGTGCCCATATGAGAAGAGGGAAGACAATGGTGGCAAGCTCATCCCAAAAGGCAAGGCCAAGTCCTTCCCCAACAAGAACAACTCCACCAAGAAGACTCCTCCCAAGGGGTTGGTGGCAAAATAAGAGTACAATGAGGATGATGATGATGATGAAGACGGTGAGACGGTTTCCATGGCCTCCGTTGCCATTGCAACAACTCCACGGGTGTCCCTCTTCGACTCACCCAATGAGAACATCATCGCCAAGTGCCTCATGGACAAAGCCACCAACAAGGTAACCCCAACATCAAAACCACCATCACTACTAATCCCTCTTTGACAGATTGCATTGATGAATTTGAGTCTTTTATGAGTAAGCTCAAGGGTAAATCCAAGAAGCACTTTGTTGATCTCTTGGAATAACTTGGTGAATCCAATGACATGATCGAGGCTCACGAAGACACCATCTCTAAGATGGAGGGGCATAGTCGTGACTATGCCAATGAGATATCGGATCTCTCTAATGAGCTTGAGGAAGAGCGTGGTCATCGTTTCGCTCTTGACGAGTTACACAACAATAATCATGCTAAATTAAAGAAAGATCTTGATCATGCTCTTGTTGTATCTCGTGTGCTTAATTCCGAGAAGGACAAACTTGGGGTTGATCTTGCTAGACTCAAGGAGGAGCTTTATGTGACACTCCAAAATTTTAATTTGGTTTTTATCAAAAACTTTGTGGTTTTTGAAAAGAGGCCATTTAAAAATTTTTGTTCCAGAAAATCCTTCCTCTTAAAAAACTTTCTTTTCTTTGGCAAGGATTTTTTTATTTTTTTTTCTTCAAACTGTGGTGTTTGATCTTTTGAAACTTCTTCTCTGTTGGTTCCCTCTCAAATTATTTTGGGAGTTTAATTTGTTTTTCTTTTAAAAAGAAACTCTATGAAAATTTGGGGATTTTCATATCTTGGAAACCACCCATGACTTGGCATTTTTGCCCATGTGGTAAAACCCCTCCAAAACCTCCCCTACTCCTTGTAATCAGCCTAAGTTCTCTGTCCCAACTAATCCAAGCAAGTTTTGGATTTTATTCTAATTATTTTTCCTCTCAAATCAATTCTGTAATTTATTTTGAGCCTTAGTGATTTTCAAAGCAAGTACCACTTTGCCTTTGAGTTTTTATCCCAAACCAACTCTCCTGGATAGTCCTTTGTACCCACAACCCAGAACCATCTTGATCCACTCCTCCTCTTTTCAAAATTTTCAAAATTCAGTCTCTGCAAGTTTGGACCAGATTTGCCAAATTTGATGAAATTCATATCTACACTCCTCCAAAAATTCCACCAAAAATCATGCAGCCTACTGGAGCAATGAGAAGCCACTCCACCAAAAATCAGCTCAAGGAAAAATCCCCAGAGGCCTAAAACATTCTGTCGAACACCTGAGCTGCACTGTTGCTGTTCAAAATTCAGAAAGATTCAGAGTTCAGTGTCGATCTTCGACAGAGGTTCAGTCACATGCCCACAGTGCCCTTGGCACGTTCCTCGCCGCCTCTTCCTCCTGTCTGGAGCATCCCGCACGCGCGCTTGGCATCTTCCCAGCGTCGGTGGCGCCCCTGGCCGCCCGCGCCGGCGTGTCTTGCGGCGGCCGAGACCCCGTTACAGCCGACAGGGGGCAAGAACGGCGGCTCAACGCCGTTCCGCGCCGCCCATCGCCCCTCTGCTCTCCGCGTGGCCTCATGCGTGCCAGCGCACGCCCGTGGCACCGCCACCGTGGCCGGCAAGCACGGGACGCGCTCCCTGCCGCCGACGGGCCCGTGCCGCCCCGTTCTGTCGAACTCACCCCCAAAGCACCAAACTCCAGCTCGATTAGCACCAAAACGGAACCGTGGACCTCCACGATGACGCCCAACGTCCTAATTACCCCGACCAAGCCCTGCGCCGCCGTAATCGTCACCGGAGACCCCCGTTCACGGCAACCGCCTCGGGACGCCTATATAAAGGGCCTTCGAGCTCACCCTCGTGCACGCATCATCACCACACCTCACCAACGCCCCGCCAGGCCACTAGGAGGACCTCGAGGAGGTCTCCTCTCCCAACCCCGGCCGCCCCGATCCGCCTCGGCCTCCACCACGATTCGCTCCGGTGAGGCCATCTCAGGCGCTCTAACCCCGTCAATTACTCCCTCTAGCTACCAGGAGCCTAACCCCCTCCTTAATTTGATCTCTGCAGCCCTCTCCGACGAGTCCCTCGACCACCCGAGCCGCCGTCCGCCGGAGCAAAGCTCGCCGTCGACGTGGTACTCGCCGGCGACCACCACCACCACCAACCGACGCGGAAGGGTGCCCTGAACACGGAGGTACCCTCCGATCCCCCTGCCTCACCGTGGATCGCCGCCGGCGACCACCGCGGCTCTCGGGCGCCGACGAGCTTCGTCCCCCCCCCCCATTTGAAAGTTTAAACCTGACGAGTGGGACCCCACCGTCAGCCTCTCTGCCCTCTCTATTGAATCGTTTTCTGGAAGCGCCTTCGGGCAAAATGCGCTTTCCCCTCTGGGTTGGCGTATTCAACACTGGAACGTTTTCTGTTTTTATAAGCTAGCACCTGGGAACTTTCTGTTTCATTACAGATGAGTCCCTGGACAAAAACCTTTATAACTTTTAAACAAAAAAGTATTTTTGATTGATTCTTTTTCTGTTCTCTTTAAAATTTTGTCTAGTTTTTTATCAGATTTATTTGAAAAATATTTGGAATACTTTTTGTGCACTCCTTGGTATTTACGATAGCGCGTATATTTTCTTTATACCGTAGATACCGAAGGAGGTGACGGAGCCGCGAACTTCACCGAGCTAGGCTCCGACTACTCTGAACCAGGCAAGCATGTTTGAACTTTTGATATGATGAGTGTCTTGGCATGTTTTGCATTTAGTTAGTTTCATGGCATGTTGAGAAGCATATCGATGAACGTTATTTTATGCAATATTGAGGTAAGTGAGCTCGATGATCCATAAGTGGATGGATGTGAGTATGAATGGCCATGTGTTGGCATGAGGATGGGTAAGATGGCAGTGTCGTAGCATGCCAGTCTTATGCCAGACTATGGGACTTCAGTGTCAAACCGTATCGATCCAGTTCCTCTCATTTCCTTCCCTGTACTACCGCATGTTTTCCGCAAGGAATATGGTTTAGTAAGTTGCAAACCGCTTTTCTGGTACACACCAAAAGGAGAGGCCGTGATGATGGTTCCATGGCCCTGGATTAAAGCCAGTCATCCGATCAGGGGGCATGGGTGTTTCCGGTTGGGACCGAGAGGGGGGCACCCCTTAGAGCGCGCGTATATAAATTTGATCCCATGCTATTCGAGATTGTGATCTCCCCGTCTCAAAAGTTTTTCTTGGACGATGTCTAGGGTGATTCCTAGCATCGAGAGGTAGGATGGGTGTGTACTGGTTAGCTGTGTTTTCTTCCAAAATACCGTAAACGGAACTAGTCCTTCGTGACTACGCAAATCCGTTGGCTGTGGGAATAATTTTTTACAAACTCTGCAGAGTCATATATTTCTCCAAATCATCTATTCCATGTCCTAGATCGATATTATCTTATCCTGATCAAATGTCAGTTTTGATGACAGAGACTCCGGTGAATCGCATGAGTGCTAAGTCCGGTTAAATGATTATTCCTGTGGATGGACTAACCCATTCATTCTCATGAATTGAACATTTATTATGAGTATTATTTCCTTGCGAATAAAAGCCCTTTCTGTGATGTCGCTCAGACGTCCGACTGTGGCATTGTTGTATTTTACTTTCTTTTAAAGCCCTTTTCTGTGATGTCGCTCATGACGTCCGACTGTGGTATTGTTGTATTTTACTTTCTTTTAAAGCCCTTTTCTGTGATGTCGCCCCGATGTCCGACTGTGGCATTTCTTTTAAAGCCCTTTTCTGTGATGTCGCCCCGACGTCCGACTGTGGCAT